>NC_142076.1:628095-785119 GCF_059756535.1 Pantherophis guttatus
TTGTATTGTGCTGGGGTGTGTGTGCACTGAGGGAGCTCAACCAATCTCATTGTACATACAGTATGTTGTGCACTGACAATAAAGATTTGAATTGAATTGAATACATGTGCACACTGGGGTCTGCACAAAACCATGCGGGCCACTGCATTTTGCACCAAAAGAGCTTTGGTGGCGCAGCTGACTAAGTGCTGTTAAAGTAGCACTTAGTTGCCAGCTGCCTGCAATTACTGCAAGTTCAAATCTCACCAGGCTCAAGGTTGACTCAGCCTTCCATCCTTTCGAGGTAGGTAAAATGAGGACCCGGATTGTGAGGGCAATAAGCTGACTTTGTATAAAAAAGAACACCGCTTATGGGGGGGCTGAAAGCCCAACTAAGCAGGTATATACAAAAGTATGAAGGCTATTGCTTAACGCATTGTAAGCCACCCTGAGTGTCCAGAGAAGGGCGGCATTTAAATCAAACTAATAAATAAATAAATAAATAAACTGGAGCTTCTGGATGCTCTTCAAGGTCAGCCCCACGTAGAGTGTCTTGCAATGCTCAAGACGGGAAGTGATTAGGACATGAGTGACTGTGAGTAGGGACTATTGGTCCAGGAAAGGGCGTAACTGGCGCACAACCTCCTGACCACAACCACCACCTGCTCTTTGAGCAGGAGTCATGAGTCCGGGAAAACCCCTAGATTACGCACAGGGTCTGTTTGGGGTAGTGCCACCCCATCCAAGACCAAAGGTGGCACTATCCTTGGAATAGCAACTTCGTCCTCATTTCTGATCTAGGCCCTCAGATAGAACAGAATGAAACAGATTGTCATTATCTGAAACAGAACAAGATGGAATAGCAGTAGCAATAGCACTTAGACTTATAGACCGCTTCATAGTGCTTTACAGCACTCTCTAAGTGTTTTACATAGTGTCAACATATTGCCCCCAGCAATTTGGGTCCTTGTTTTACCAACCTCAGAAGGATGGAAGGCTGAGTCAATCTTGAACAGGTCAGGATCGAACTCCTGGCCCCTGGGCAAAATCAGCATGCAATACAGAATAGAATAACAGAGTTGGAAGGGACCTTAGAGGTCTTCTAGTCCAAATCCCTGCTCAGGCAGGAAACCCTGTACCATTTCAGACAAATGTCAAGGTTCCGACTGATCAACCAATGGTTGTCCAATCTCTTCTTAAAAACTTCCAGTGCTGGAGCATTCACAACTTCTGGAGGCAATTTGTTCTACTGGTTGATTGTTCTCAATGTCAGGAAATTTCTCCTTAGTTCTAAGTAGTTCTCTCCTTGATTAGTTTTCATCCATTGCTTCTTTCTTGCCTTCATGTGCTTTGGAGAATAGCTTGAGTCCCCTGAATAGCATGACAACCCCTGAAATATTGGAGCACTGCTATCATGTCATTCCTAGTCCTTCTTTTCATTAAACTAGACATACCCAATTCCAGCAACCATTCTTTATATGTTTTAGCCTCCAGTCCCCTGATCATCTTTGTTGGAAAGGATGAATGCTGCATCCTAACCACTGCGCCCCCATGGAATCAGTTTGGGCTGCTTCAGAGTAGAAGGACATGTGGACTTGCTGGGATGTGGGTTGTTTTCCTGCTTTGGTGGAGTTGTTTGATTGCAGGATTCAAGTATTTCTTCTTATTTGCAATTTGGTAAGGCATCAAAAATAGTTAATTAATCCTGTTTCTGGAACTTCATCTGTGCCAATATTTTTTTGCATAGTTTCAATATGATTATTTGAGCAGTGTCTTAGTCAAGGACACTAAAGATGCTGAGTTGCTGTGTTCTTATCATTTGGCACACTGTCCAAGGCATGAGGCAGGGAACTCTCTGCTTGAGATGTTAAGCCACAGAGTTCAGTCCTTTTTCCATCTCGGAAAACATGCAGTGAATACATTTGAAAAACAGAAAGAAGATATTTCACTTTGAGGAGCATGCAAGGTATGATGGAATGATTAAAAGACAGGATGGTTAAAAGACAGGATCCAATCTGGGTCAGTCTCCGGGACCAGAGGTTTTGTCTTCCGAGCTTTCAGACTCAATGCTGGAGCTAGAGAGACGCTCGCTGAAGATGGGCGCCAGCACAAGTCTGAAAGCTCAGAAGACAAAACCTCTGGTCCCAGAGACTGACCCAGATTGGATCCTGCAATATTATTTGCTTTCATTCGTGGTTAAAAGACAATCAAATTTGATTAGGTCCTATCATGCTAGGAAACCGTACAACTGCACTTAGTACAATCATAGGAGAGTGACACTGAAGAAGTGAATTAAAGTAAGTAATAGAATGATAGCTCTCCTTGTAGACCAGTGTCCAATGTTAGTTGTCTTGTGTGTAATCCTTAAAGCAGCTTGATCTGTTTGGAATGTACAGTTGTATTGTTTGGGTGTATCTCTTTGATGGATAGTGAAGCTTGGGAGATACCAAAGAGGAAGGTCAGGCTGGTGAGACTAGAGACACTCAGGCAATATCCCCAAATTCATGCTACAGTACCCCACTGGTGGAGGCAGCCAACCCAGATGAGAAAACCAATAATCTTGCCTATATTGAGAGCTTCCTCACACAGTGCACATTTGACACTGAGTCAGAGCAATAGAATGGGGCGGGAGATAAACAACACATGGGACAGCAAATTTGGGTCTGGCATTGAGTGCCACCTCAAGGAAGGGTGAAGTACACTTTAACTCACCGGTGTCAGTTTCTCATTGGGCCTCCAGAAACTTGTACTCCAACCTGATCCACCATTCATAATAATTTGTTCTCCACAGGGAATAGTGGCTCTACCTGCAACAGGTTAAAAATCTTGTAATTGGGAATTCTCAGGCATTCGTTCTTGGCAGAATTCTTGCAAGGAAGCCATGAAATGGGTGTGAGTATAGCAGGCAGATCCCCAATGAGCTGCCTCAGTTGCCAGATCCTCAATGTGGTTGACTCAAGATTCCAGTTTTTTGCCAAAATGCCACTTTGTGGGTGCCAAAGTTAATGTGCATGTTTCTACATGTCATCCAGCCATACAGTACCAATCTGAGTTGGTACTTGCTTTTGAAAACATTCTGATTTGTCTTTACCACCAGTTTAGTTGTCTTTGGCTTAAATTCAGGGAATATAGTTGCAGCACATTCTTAAACTCAGCAGGGTTTATGCAATTTTATGTCCCTAAACTAGACTGTGACTCAACTCACCTTTGTCATGTCTCACATTTGGCCAATGTCATACAGTGCCTGGAGAGTAGCTCATCATAGAGATTGAACAAAGGAATATATCTCCATTTGGATTTATTAATTTCTAATCCCTGCCAAAGATGATCTGCTTCCACTTTTCTCTTAGCTACATCAGTGGTGGTAGCACCAGTCGGAAGATTTTGCGTTTTGTGGACAAGATTGCTAAGTCCAAATATTTCCAGAAGGCCACTGAAAATGAATTCATTAAGAAGAAGATGGAAGAGGTCTCCAACACTCCCCTGCTTTTGACTGTGGAGGTCCAAGATTTGACAGGCACATTGGCTGTGAACATCCCTCCACCTCCAACAGATCGAATCTGGTAGGTGCCCAAAGAGCAGAAGTAGGAGAACAGACCTTCTGGTTGGGTCTAGCAAAGATGAGACTGCATGAGATTTGAGCATTATCCTAGAGAGGCATCATGGATGTGGAAGGAGAAGTGGAGACTTTTTAGTATACTGCCCCATCACCATATCCCTGGCAGTAGCCAGGACAGCAGCAGGCAAAAGGAAAGTTCATAAATGGTTTAGATGGCCTTGGTAGCCCTTCTTGTAAATTCTCCTGAGTTCTGGAATTCTAGGGCATGAAAATGGTCTCTACATATGGATTAAGCAAAGGCGAAGCAACAGTTCCTGTCAAAGAACAGATCATTCAATTATATTTTTCCACATTTACCTTTAATATTTTTTTACAAAATAGAATTTGATTCCAGAAGTCTCCAGCCTATGTGAAATGATGGGGCCCATCGTTGTGCTCAGTCTGAACCTCAACTTATTTTCGTTTATGAGAATTTCAGAGACTAGTTCGATACGTCAAGAACTAGAGTTCCTCTGGGTTTACTCAAATGTAACTCATTTTATGTATTTATTTACAGGAAAGGAAAGATGTAGTCATCTTTAATTCAGTGTTTTCTATAAATATAGTACAACTCCTAGAAATTAGGCTGCAAGGCCAGTGTTGAGAGATGTTGGGAGTTGTAGTTCAACCACATCTGGACCATGAGTGAGACAGAAGTGTAACAAAAGGCAGAGTGCTAGTTGTAAACAGATAACTTTGGCCTTCTTTCTTTTGAACTCCCATTAAGAACTAGAGAACCTTTAATCCTAGTTTGCTGGGATAAGATCCCCAGACACAGTCTCATTTTAGGCGAGCAAAGAAGGGTGAATGAGGTATTCTATGTTCTTCCTGCCTACTGGAAAACATCCAACTTCCAGCAGAAAAAACAGAGGAAGTATAAGAATGCTTCAGAGGGAAAGGAAGTAAAATCACTTTTGCCTCCCTGCCCCAGGTACAGCTTCCGGATCCCTCCGCAGTTGGATATGAAGGTTCGGCCACAGCTAGGAGAACGGGAAGTCACCTTCCCCCATGTTACTGAGTGGATTGAGAAGAAGCTCCAGCATGAATTCCAGGTACTTGGTTGATGTAACCCATGATGAAGGGATCTTAAACTGAACTCAGTTCAGGTCCCTTAGCAATAAACCTGCAGCCGTAAGAGGTGTTGAGAGCCCCCTACTTAAGTGCATTTGATAAGGAATCAAGCTGGAAGCAACTTAATGTGTGGTGGCCAAACCCTGTTCCTCAGGAGGCTTTTAAAGTGCAAGACCCATTTCTCTATGTTCAATTTGGCAAGAGGTTTAGATGACGTGGAAAGCTCCCTGGCTTGTCTTTACTTCCATCGTTTTTAATTGCTGCAGAAAGGAAAAAGCAAACAAGCGGCGGTTTTGGGTAGCGCAGGATGACTGAATCCCAGTTCTGAATTAAACCATTTTCTTGAGTCCAACCAATTTGTTAAACTGCGCAGTGGGTTGATTTGCAATTTATTAAACCATGCCCAAAACCAAAGAAACAAGTGAAGATAATTCTGACCAAACTTATGTGTTGTGCATATACAGTATCTACATCGTTGATGGAAGTGGCTAAAAAGTTGATAGGTGTGACCCCCGTACTTGTAACTTTACTTGCTTTCCAGTCTGAAGTTTCCTTACCACACACATTTCCATTAGCTACTTAATTAGTATTAGTTAATTATTAATTAACATTGAAAGGCATTAATTAACATTGAAAGTTGCAGTGTTTACTTCTGAATTGAGCTAGGGATGTATTCTGCCTGCAAAGTGTGCAACCCTCTTCCTCTTTGCTTAATCTGGATCCTTTTAATTATTGTTTGCAGTAGCTAAAGTGTACTCTCTTGTGCACACTCAAGAATAGAAAGATGGGGATGAAATAATTTAAATGACTAAGCCAAGCAGCTGCCACCGGTCATTCTACCGTTGAGAGGCCTGGAACTTGTTGCAATAGCAAGGAGCTGTCCTTATTAACTGTAGTTGTGCATTCTCTGAAACGTTCAGTTCCACCACATAGACCATTGGCTTCCCTTCCACAGCCATACTCATCATCTCACTGTAAGAGTGTAGGAGGCTACAATGCTTCACCAAGCCTTGCAAACCTCCAGGCAGATTTAATTTTAATTTTTCATTCCTCCTTCCCATCAGAAAATTTTAGTGATGCCAAATATGGATGATATCATCTTACCTCTGATGCATTCTGGTTTGGAATCCCAGCCTCTTACAGAAGGACCACAGGAAGAACTTCTAGCTGAGGATGTCAGAAACATGTGAAGTGCTGTCCTCTGGTGGTTGACCTGCTCAATCTCTTGAGGGAGCTAACCAGATACCTGGTCATAGGGAAACCTGTGCTTGAAAATAAAGGTTCTCCTCCAAGTCTCCCCGCTGGCCTCTCTTCTCTCTGGAACTGTTTTCAGATGAAGGAGATTTGTCTGGATATGGCTTATTGAAGAAGAAGATATTCCAGGTAGGTTACAAGCACCCTGTGTGGTCAAGAAAGAAAAGGCAACAGAGATGCCAAGACCTCTGGCTGTTTGGAATTCTCTCCACGTTGCATCTCTGCAAGCAACTTTAGTTTTAAGTATCAGTTAAATGGCAGAACCATCAATAACATTGAACAGGGTCTTTGTGAAGGAGGAAATAAGAGTGAAAGACCCCTTCAGCTAGTGCAAAAGGGATAACGGGGGTGGGGGAGATAGAAGCCAATTAGAGTTGGGGACTCCAAGACTCAAAGCAATTTCCATTTGAGCCTTGAAGAAAGAAAGATGCTTGACTGACAGTTTTTGAAAAAAAGGAGTGAGTGAACAATCTGGGCTATTTACAGCCTCTCCCTGTTTCTTGGCTATTGGCAGTCTGAAAGCTGGGTACTGAAGCTTTGATTCTGAATTCACTCTGACCCCAGTATAGGCTGAAGACTAAGAATACAGGGCAAGGGAGCCACCAACACTCCTCTGTCCTGATCCAAAGGTCTCAAAAGAAACATGACCTAGTCTGAGTTTTAAAACGTGCTTCAGTTCAGAAACTCCTGGGGCCAGGAAGAAGGTGAACGCTGATAGGGAACCTCTTCTCTGAGCATTAAGTCAAAGAACCAACGGCTGCCACCAGGGGACCAGGGTGCTTTTCTACCTGAGTGCATGGATTCTTTACCTGTCTTTATCCCCACCCTCCTGGATTGTCTTCCTATCTACACCCACAGCAAACTGCAGGAGACTTGAAGCTGATAAGGGGAGGCACAGGGCCACATAGCAGCTCCACCAGGCCTCTTATCCTCTTCACAATGCATCGTTTCAAGAAAGCAATAGCAATGCACAAGCTGACATTAGTGAACTAGACACTTCCCTAAGGGCTTTGCCAACCTGGGATAATATACATCCGATGACTGCAAGAACAGGAGGGAAAGTGAAAGAAAATAAAGGCTCGAATCGGTCCTTGAAGTGGGCTTTTTTCCTTTCCTGCTGCACTTGTTCCTAACTGCCCAGAATCATTGGGAGTTTGGCAGTATATACATTTAATAAATTATTATTACTCATATGACAGAGAAATTAAACATTAAAGCATTCTGGCACCACTTATGTAGTATGGATTTGAATTTAGTCAACAAATCATGATTAAATAAGCCATAGCTAATTCACCCTAATGGTCATGCTGGTTCCAAAATTTAAAAATATCCTCATGTTTCATGGGTAAAGACTATTTACTTGAGATCTAGAGATTGGCATAAAAATGAAATTTCAAAACATCTTTTCTTGTTCAAAGGCTTTAACTAGTTGACATTAGCAGTGACATAAAACAGCTGCAGCAGAAAGAGCTATCCTGTTTTTGAGTTTCACACAAGTATGTTTCCTGTGACAACTGATCCATTTGGGATAGAAATTCTTTTTTAAGCTTTAAACGTTAAACACAAGCTAACTTTGAGACAGTATTTTTAAAAATAAGTTATTTTTGCAAAGGTTAACTGATTTTTAACTGACTTTTTACACATCTTAAATATTGTTTATAGATATTGGCCAGAAATTACATTTCTATTTAGGAGTTCATCCATTTTTAGTATCCTTCAAAGGCTTCCAAAGTGTGTTGAGTATACAATTTAATGCCCAAGAAAATGGGCATTAATGCCTTGAAAATCAAAATTTCCTATGATGTGGTTGGAAGCCATGGGAGTAGCATTATCTTCACCTCAGATTGCTGGATGAATCGTGTTTCATAGGTGTCAGGTACAAGGCATATCACCTGTGATGATGTCACTTCCCCCTTGATTCCCCCCCACAAATCTCATGAACGTTCCTCTGGTAACCTGAAAAAATAATATTCGCTATCAAACTGCTTGTTGTTTATTTTTTAAAAAAGGTTTTAATAGATGAAGAACTAAGGAACCAATTCAATCAAGAATTTCAAATGGGACAAAATTACTTTCATGGAAAATGATTGACCTAATTACTAGAATTTTCTCTTTAACGTTTTGACCAAACATCTGCTCATTTGGCCAGATATACTGTATGCTCACATAAGTGATCAGTTTTGCAATAAAGTCCTGAGAGATTTCAGAAAGCGACAGAAAAAAATCAATCTTACATAATATGACAATACCTTTATTAGCACCAGCCAAAAGTGCAAAAATATAAGCAAATATCTGGGTTGTTCAGAATTGTCATGGGTGAAATGGTAAAAAAAGTCAAGATGACAACCACTTCAATCATGCTATCACAAGTGCCATTTTGGTTTTTTTAATCCTCCCTGTATAACCCTTATTATAAATATTGGGTTTTCTCTTTCAACGCAGTGATCTTTTTTCTTAAGACTGACAAAAACTATTCCATTTCAAAAACAGAGACCATGTTTGCACTCATATTTGATATAGCTCCAGACGCAAACAATTTAGAAGTATCTCCTTCAGAGAAACACCTTTATAATTCCTCTGGAGTTTCTGGCTTCCCTTTCAGCAGGTGTTTCTTCTGAGGGCCCTGAAATCAAAAGCAGAAAAAAAGTGGTTGTCAACATCTCAGACTGCTACAATTAAATGGGCAAAATTGTATGTCAAGGGCTCCTGATGGATTTCTGTGGAAAGGCCTGCCTTACCTCTGTATATTCCTTCATATGTTCTAGACGTGTCCTCGGGTGGGCTATTTGAGCTGCAACTTCACCCCTAAATGGCAGCAAATATTTCATATTATCCAGATCTCTGCTGCCATCTGGGGATGGTCTGACTTTTTGCAGTCCAGATGTTGCAGTTCTATTTCTTGGCCATCTTCAGAGTCAGGTTGCAGCGAGGCCCCACCTAAACACTGCAAAACTGCCTTTGGAAGTCTAACTGTCAGGAGAAGTTCTAACTGGAGAAATTTCCTGACACTTAGAACAATGAATCAGTGGAACAACTTGCCTCCAGAAGTTGTGGGGGCTCCAACCCTGAAGGTTTTAAAGAAAAGATTGGACAACCATTTGTCTGATATGGTATAGTTTCCTATTTGAGCAGGGGGTTGGACTAGAAGACCTCCACGGTCCCTTCCAACTGTTATTCTGAATATCAGTTAATGTGATGGCTCTGACTGAGCAATGGAGGCATTTTAGTTTTCCAGATAGGTATGATAGGATTGCCAGTGTCCGATGATGGATATGGCACAAGAAGAAGAAGATAGATAGGAGAAGAAAGGTTCAACAATACAGTAATACCTGATTCATTTTTCTATGACTTCATTCCACATTTCCAGGGAGAAACAGTAGTTGGGCAGATTTTTCTCCATTTTAAAAAAGGTGATTACATTTCAGTTGGTTTTGTGATCTTTAAAGAACTTCTGCAGTAGCCTGAATCTTCCCCTGCTCAGTTTTTCTTGGGGACCCCAAACATTAGCCACACGTGAAAGGGAAAACATTTATTCTTGTTCATTCGTTTCATATCATAGCAGTTTATAAGGCCTGTTTTATCATCACTTAGGGCTAAACTGCAGGATCTGTAAATGAGAATTATCCAGAAGCCCTACCCGTGGCCTTTGTGCCCCCTTTTAAGAAAAATTCTGCATTGTAGCCTATATTGGATTGTGATCAAAATGTCCAAGATGGTTGAAGAGAGGAGCCTTCCTCAGAGGGGAAGAAAGGAAACAAAGACCATGTCTGAAGCCAGAGGGGGACGAGGTTGCCTCTTCATGTTCCCCCAAACCTGCCATGTCCAATTGCCGAGAAGGAAGAATCCTAGTTTGCAAAATTTAATGTATTTTTACATGCAATTCTCTTCTGTCTTCCATATGGCAAAAAGGAAATCCCTAGGCTCTCCCCTCCCTGGCACACCTGCTGGAAGGGGAAAAACTAAGCAACGGAGGTCCTCTCGGCGATGGATTAGGCTGTCCAAGTCCACAAAGAAAAATGCAAACTTGGCTTGGCCAGAGATTTTCTCCCAAGGCTGATCCCCACAGCAGCTAGGAGGGGTCTGTCTGGCAGAGGCCAATTGCAGCTGTGCCTATTACCCTCAGATTTCTCCTCCCTGGAAACTGGGGCTTGCATGGCGCTATGTTAGACTTCCTGGCCGAAAACCTTTCTTTCTGGGTCACTTTGATCCAATTCTGCTGGGGTCAAGATGGAGGCTCTCTTTTGACAGCGAAAGGAGGGTGTCTCAGACAAGGAGGGTGGAGATGAGGCCAAAGAAAGAGCTTCCATATTATTGTTTAGCAACAAAGAAAAGAAGCTGATGAGAACATTTCATAAATCTTTAGAATCTTGATTAAAAACATAATTGTTAGAACTAAACCTCATTGGGAACAGAAAGGAGATTAAGCTGCACTAGAACAATTTGTGAATGGAAATAGGTTTCCCAGGTGTCCTTAGAATAAAAACTTGAAATAGAGGGATAATTCAAGCTTTACTACCATATATAATGAAAATAAACAGAAAAATTGTTCCAGAATAATCTCACTCTGAATCTCACTGCTTCCTTTCTTAACTAAAAGGCGGGTTTCCAGCTGCTAAAGGAAATAACCAGTTTCGATTGAATCCTGAAGTTAATTTGTGAATGGACCAACAGAATACTTCCCACAGAACTCCTCCAATCTTGGATGACCGAAACAAATCATGGTTTCATATAGAGAACTCCCACCAGTTCGTTTCTCCAGCTTGGGAGGGGTATTTCCCAGCACAAACTCACCATGAAGGCTCGCTTCTCTTGGGCTGTCTGGAAGCAGCCATGGCCAAACTTGGAGGTGGTGTCGATGAATTTCAGCTCCACGGCCTCCAGAGCTTTTCGGCTTGTGTGGACCAGAAGGGACTGGGGAAGCAGGAGGAAAGGGTTACAGCAGAAGCCCAGAGGAGAGGCAGTTCAGAGCCCCAGAATGGTGGAGACTTCTCCAGGCAACAGGTCCAAACACTGGCTGGATTCTTTCCAGGAAACCAGCACAGGGCAGAGATCAAAATCTTGGGCTTGGGCCGGGGAGGCAGCTCCCTCCTCAGCCCTGGAAGCTCAGCAGGAGTCTCTGGGCCAGGCACATTTTCTCAGCTCAGGGGTATGTGGCAGCAGTGAAGTGAAGGGGGACCCTCATTTCTGCTGCCTTGATCTCCTTGAGAAAAGTCAGGATATAAGTGTCATAAGTGCACATGATCTGGGAGCTGGAGTTCATAGCAGAGGGCAGCTACAAATCTATGGGGCAATTTCCCATGCCCCTCACTTAAATTTAGTGCTCAGAATGTATTTTAATTAATGCACAATCATTGCACATCGCGGCAAGAGGAGTGGCAAACAAATTTAATGAATAAATAAAGATTGCAAAAGCCTTTCGTAGGCGAAATTGAGCCCAAAACTAGGTACAGTCTAGAGGGCCTAGATACTTGATTTAGATAATGATGACTAAATATATTTCTTTTTGTTCCTAACATTTACTACCTCCTGTGTTTCCTCTGAGAAATTCAGGCCATTTCTGTAGGGCTTTCACTGAATTTATTTATTTATTATTTATTACATGTATTTATATGCCGCCATTCTCCCGAAGGACTCAGGGTGGTGAACACAAGTTAAGAAACAAGTACAATAAAATCCCATTTTAATTCAAATAATTAATAAATAGTAAATTTCCCATCCCATTTTGTGGTGATCCCTGCAGAAGACTCTAGTGTGCAAGCAATGGCGCTGCTGAGCCTCTTGTTGATGGCTTCCAGGTTTGCTGCCCTGCTCCCAAAGCAGCTGAAATGCTGATTTGCTCAGGCTGAATCCTCCCAGCCTCACCCTCTGGAGAGCAGCAGAAACCACTTTGGATCGGTCAACTCCCACAGATCAACCTTCCCGCCAAAGAGCCACACTTGTCCTTCATCCCTGGACTGCCCTTCACAACACTCAGTCAAGCCCTCACCTTCCTCAGGGTCAGCACCCGCTTCCTGGTACCCAACACACAGCCCTTCACAATGACAAAGTCATTGTTGACTTCTCCGTACTGAGGGAATCCACCCTGGAAGACAGAAAGGTAGAATCGACATCTGCATGAGGGTGGTATTTATTCATTGATGACCCCAGATAGATAGTGGTCCTCCCCAGAAGATACGTCTGACACTTGGGAAGCATGTCACGGCATTCAAAAGAAATGGCTGCCACAAAAAAATTTCACCATGCACAAAATGGCTGCCTTTGCAAGGATGGCCAATTGTAAACATGCCAATGCCGTGACTGGAATACTTTCAGTGACGCTTATAATGCCCCCTGTCAACTTATTCCCATTTTCTAGTTGCAGTCATTTTATAAACACATCAATGGGCACAAATGGAATCCTAAAGCATTATGGTACTTAATGTGCAGAAAATTCCAAAAGCAACAGGCTGCTTCCTAGCAATAGCAATAGCCCTTAGACTTATATACTACTCCACAGAGCTTTACAGAGTCAGCCTGTTGCCCAAACAATCTGGGTCCTCATTTTACCAACCGTGGAAGCAGGGATGGGTTCCTGTCCTTTAGTACCGGTTCGCAATGAGGCAACGCACGCACACGCTTCTGCGCAGAAGCTTTCTGATGACATGGGGGTCGGTGGGCAGAGCCTCCTGCCGGTTTTACTACCGGTTCTATAGAACCGGTCCGAACTGGGGGCAACCCACCACTGCTTGGAAGGATGAAAGGCTTGAGCCAGTCAGGATCAAACTCCTGGCTGTGGGCACAGTCAGCCTGCAATGCTGCATTCTAACCTCTGAGCCAGCAGGGCTCCTACAATTATAGCATTCCATGTGGATTTTTAAACTTAAAATAAATTTGAAACTGCATGCGTGGCATAAGTAAAAAAAGGGGGTTGGTCTTCAACTGTGTAGTCATGACCCCCATTTTGACTGTTTTGATCCCTTCCTGGTAGACAATCCTGAATTTCCTTTGTACCAAACTGCCTACAGCTGGGCTGAGTCCTCTGATCTATTTAACCCATCAAACCCAGATAGCTTTCCCCAGGAGCCACCATTTTCTAGCCTTGTCTCCAGCACAGAAGAGACTTTTCCATCAAGTGATCCAAGATAGGGAAGCCCTGCATCTACTCAGGGATCTCACCTGTGCATCTCCTGAGCTGAAATAATGGTCAGGACTTGGTCAAAGAAAGTCCCCCAGTGCTTCCAAAAATTCTCCCACTGTTCCCAGAACAGCATTAGAAATTTAGAATGCATTTGGGGGAAAATGGATTTTGAAGACAAGATATTGCTTTAAAACATAGGTTTTCATCTTCTTAAAAAGATGGTGCATGAAGAGAAGGATTCGTGATGAGACATCCAAAGGATCATTCTCCAGCCAGAAGAACTAACTTTCCTTCTGGCCTCCTTACCAGTGGAGTGATGGTTTTCTCTGTTGGGTCATAATTGGTGGATGCATTGTTTTTTATGACTTTGCCATCTTCCATGTGGATCCCACGGCCAATGCGATAAACCTAAAAGAAAAAAGATTTTCCAAGTTATCCAACAAACAGGAGAATGAAAGAGAATGGCCACGTCTACCTTGCCCAGTGATGCCTAAGCCCTGTCTCCTTTTGCACACTTGATTCCTGGCCCTCAACCCTGCTCTTACAGGCCACATCAGCACAAAGGAGGCACCAGATGCTGCATTGTTCCGGTCCCTCCTGCCCCGAAAAAATCAGATTTCCTCTGAGCTGTTGAAAGCTGCGTCTTATGAATTCTAGAAGCAAAGGGCTCCTCTGAGTTGACGCCTGGAGACTTCAGGGACATATCCTGCAGCTTTCTAGGCAACAGAACACAAAATCAATTTGCCCTTTTCAGAAAAGTTTTCCTGGTCTTTTAAATCCACCGATAGCCTTTGCAAGCGCACTTTCAAAATATGGCACTAAAGGCTACCACTAATGTTGTAAGAATCATCTATAGAGAGGAAAGCAAGAAGGAAAAAAAAGGTAGATTATATGGGACAGATAGCTTTGGATTGCAAATATAACTTAGGTTTTATATAATAAATTATGTAATTGATTATATTAAAAGGGGAGGCTTCAGTTGTGAAAGACTTCAATTGTTATATATCAGTTTTGTAGTATTAAGTGTTCACCTACAGAAGGCCAAGCAAAAATGACATAAAGAAGCTCTCCTAAAATCTTGGACCTTGTTTGTTTCTTGCTACCAGTTTCTTGGTAAAAACACCCCCCCCACTCCCATCTTGCAGAAGATGCAGAATTAGATGTGTGCTTTGCATAGGCTTTCTCAGAATTTTAACAGCAATTTCAGCAAGGAACGGGAAGTTGCAGTCCTGCCATATTTATAAAATGGGTCTAATCCTGAATTCTCTGCTCCCAGATGAGCCTTGCCATGCACTTGCTAAGCCCGATAACGTCACACCTACCAGCCTTATATATCAAACAGCTGGTGGGTGAGGAGGAAAGATGGATCAGTGGGTTGCAGCTTCTGTTCCCAAGACACTCTGATTCCGCCAGAGGTGGGTGCAATTGGAGGCTGTTTGTGTGTTTGGGCTTCAAATGAATTGGCTGGAGGGGAATCATACCTTCTTGTTGAGTTCTGTGCGGTGATGGTAGCCCTTCTGGCCAGCCCGGGCAATCGAGTAGCCCACCCGGGCAGGGTGCCAGGCTCCAATGCAGGCAACCTTCCGCAGGCCTTTGTGAGTCTTCCTTGGGAGTTTCTTGGTATGCCAGCGACTCGTCACCCCTGTAGAAAGGCAGCCTTGAGGTTAGAGACAGGATGATGAACCTCTAAGTGTCTGAGGTGGGGATGGGAAACTGGTGGCCTTCCAGATGCGGCTGAACTGCCCTCCTTCACCATTAGCCACACGGTTGGGGCTGCTGGAGTTTTAGTTATAGCTACCATACCATATTATAATTGGGATGGGAATTTCCATCACTATGTGGTTGTTAAGTGAGTTTCCACAATTTTATGACCCTTTTTGCTGCCGGCCATTAAGCAAATCACCATAGTTGTTAAGTAAACGATATGGTTGGTAAGTGAATGGCTTCCCCCTATGAGCTTCCTCCATAGACTCTGCTTGTTGAAAGCGATTTGGGAAAGTCACAACTGACGATCACATGACCCCAGGACAGGCAGCCTGTCAAGATTGAACCACTTTGCTTCTTTCAAACCTTACCGCTATTCAATTTGCCAGTGAACTGGGGGGAGGGAAGGGTGGGATGGAGTACTGAGAATTTGTGTATGGACCATGAGAGCCTGGAAGCCATCAAGGTCACAACTGCAGGTGCTTGAGAAGGAGGTAGACTGTTCCCATAACAAAAAGACATCTCATAATTGGACAATGTGATCACATTAGGCAAACATTTGCATGGGAAAACCAGAGCCGGTTCTGATTCTCCAGTACCAAATGGTATATCCAATAAAATTTCACTTTTGGGAATTCAAAGCTCCTGAGAGTGCTTACTTGTTTTGGGTGCGCTAGTTGGACAGTTGACATAGCCATCCTAATGCCAATTGCCAAGTATCTGGATTTTGATTGTATGACAGTGGGGATGCTGCAACTAGGTGTTAAGCCACTTTCTGCAATGCCATTGTATCTTTACGTCACTAAATGAATGTTTGTAAGCCAATGACTACCTGCAATATCTAGAAGGACAAAACAATCTAGCCTTTGGATGGAGAGGAAATGAATGAAGCATTAAAAGAAGAGTTTTAGAAAAGACAACTGAGAAAGTGAAACTCAGGAGAAATTCAAAATCCTTTCTTTTGTTTGGTATAAGGTGCAGTAGGCTTCCAAGATTCCATCACTGAATTCTACCCTACAATAATAAACAGCATCTCTGTCATGTCAGCCATTCCTCTTTCCTGACTTGGCTTTCCTCGATTGAGGATCAGCATCCCTTTATTAGAGAAGAAAAGGGGCTGAAAAAGAACAAATCATAACTGGAATTATGGAAGTGTATTGTAGGCACTCTCAAAAAATGGCTGTCCTGGTTTTCATTTCCTGTTGCGGTTACACCACACCCTTCTGTCTATGCCAACAATCAGTCCTGCCAGCTGCCACAAACTGGTTTGTTCCTCCCTTTCCCCAAAATGCTCTCTACCAACTGGCTTTTAATGGCAAGCTGATCACCTCCCCCAACACAACATGGGGTGTAACCACTCATTAAAGGGGCCATTGCCTCCTTTGAGGCATAGTAGTCTCCTGACCCTCTTCTAAAATATTATTCCAGCAGAAAACATGGGATGCTTCAAGCCAAACTTTAAACCAATGCTTCTCAACTTTGGTAGACTGAAGATGTGTGATTTCAACTCCCAGAATTCTCCATCCAGTCGTTTTAAAAATCTTAAAAGAATTTGAAGTGAGGTTGAGGGTGGAACCTATCAGGCTCCAGGGAAGGTGTGGATATTTCTGGTCAGAAATAAAGAAAAAGCTACTTTTCCCCATATCTTGAATGGCTTCCAGAGTCATTCATCTGGAATACAATCTGTAGTCATACTACTTCCTATCAGCCTTTGATCCAAGAAGTTTCCGGATTTCAGGTCTGCTCCCTCCTACCTTTCATCCCATGCCCTTTGGTGACTCCAATGACATCGATCATCTCATTCTGGCTGAAGACACTGTGCACAGACACCTGCTTTTCCAGCTTCTCCCGAGCCCAGTCAACTTTCTCCGCCACAGAGCCTCCATTGAGCTGGATCTCCATAATATGTGCTTTCTTCTGCCGCATTGGCAGGAGCTTCATCTGCAACCAAAAAACCTCAAAAATTGCACCATGCAGCAGAGGTGGCAAATGTTCATGTTCAACACTTAACTGGCCACAAAGGAAAGGTGCAGGAGTTCTAGCCTCTCCGAACCTTCCACCTGCTTGCAGAATTTGGCTACTGCAAGGGTTGGGACTTTGCGGCTATCGTCTCCATGACACACTTGAGAAGCTTAGTATGTGGGAATAGGTGTGTTTGGGATCAGGGAGAGCACTTCCTTTTGGATTCATGTGCTCTCTCTCACCTGGCCAACTACATTGTGAGAGTACCAATGTTCAGTGAAAAAGGGGACCTACTCAGTCTTCTGAGCAGGAGAGTTGAGGCTATAGAAATTGGGTTGTAATGGAAAGTTCCAATACAGAATTCACTGTCAAATGTTCCTTCATTAGCTGCAGGGAGTAATTGGGCCACCATTCTGACTTGGGCTACATGGTGGAGAGAGAGGGATTCTCAACTGTGCTGCTCTCTGGGGTCTCCCAGCCTGGGCCTTTCCTGGATCACCAGTGGTGGCTCTGAGGGTCAGATTCCTTTGCCTCCCTCTCCTTTGAAGAAGTATGGCAGAGATGAGGGCTCTCTAACCTGGAACAAAAGAGGTCTATGAAGCCAAAAATTGGACAATCATTTGTCTGGAATGGTATTGGATCTCCTGCCTGAACAGCAGGTTGGACTGGAAGACCTCCAAGGTCCCTTCCAACCCCATTATTCTGTGTTCTGTGTACTATGTGAGGCTGCTATGAAGACGCTGTAGTGAAGAAATTGCTTAAATTAGAATGGTGTAATTTCTTGCCATCAGTTGCGATCAGTTAGTTTGAAAAGAGATCTGGGTGAATACCTGGAGGACTAGGCGCCCAATGGCCACTAAAACTGATGGCTCTTGTCTCCCCTCCCCTTGGCATCAGGCCATCAAGAATGCTGCTGTATAAGGACAGGAAAGAGGGCTCCCACCCTCCATTGTTGGCTTGGGGGTTTCCTCAATGCCTCCAGTGGGCCATTGTGTGACCCAAAGACTGGACTAGTGAGGCTGCCATTATTTGAGTAACTCCTGAAAGCAGCAGCAGATTTTTCAAACCAAGGCAGAAGCCACCCCAGACCCCAACCCCCAACTCAGAGGCTGCTTTAACTGACTTGAAGAGCGGGGCTGTGTTTGTGGGAAGTCTGGAGCACTTCAACCAGGACCTAGACTTTGCAGTGCTGAACCAAAAATTACTGAATTCTCTGTTCTGGCTTCATTTAAACATGTTGTGTTTGTGTTTCTTAATCAAAACCAGAGGTGAGAGATAGAAATTCTGTGCATGCTCAGAGCTGGAACCCCAGCTGTCCTTCAGGGAAAAGCATTCAGATTCTGAAAATGAAACCAACACAGCACAGCAGACAACATCTGGCAATGAAGACTTTGTCCAATCAAGCAGAAAGAACCAGTAACAAATCATGAGTGAGTTTGACTAGCAAGTGGGCCAGACAACCCTCCCAGATGTATTCATCTGAGTGTTCCAGAGACATGTGGAAAATGTTCACCTGGGTGTGCACAATGACACGGATGATCTTACAGTATTTCTTCATGGACACAAAGTCCTTCTCCAGCTGCTTCTTCCCAGTCTCATCTTGCCATTTCTTGCAGTACTTAGTGAATGCCTTCTTTTTGCTCTTGTGCCTGAAAAGAAAAGGCAGGGAAAAATCAGATCCAAGGACAACAGGAATTATTTCCAACCAGGCTTTGGCAAGGAAACAGTGCAGAGCCTGTCCTGATATCCACCGCCAGCCTCCATGGCTTGAGAGCAGGATAGCAAGAAGCCCCTTGCTCCAGTGGGGGTTTACCAATCCACAGACAGTGGGGCTCAACTTCAGATTCTTCAGGTAACGGTTGGATACTCACCTCCCAGAAGGACAAGTCCTATCAAAGCCACCAGATGTTACAATCAGGTAACACCCATAATTCTGAGACTGGTTTATGAAAATATTAAACTGATATTCTGATTTAACATGGAGGTTCACAATTCAGGGCTCTGTTCCAGGGGTGAAATGCTCCCGGTTCGGACCGGCTCGGGCGAGTAGGTAGCGATGGCGGCGGGCAGTTGGGAGAACCGGTAGCAAAAATCCCTGCCCCCGCCCCCTATGCCCAGCTGAGCCCCGCGATCATCAGAGCCTTTTTTTTCCTTTTAAATGGCTCTGACCAGCCAAGCTCTGACATCCCAGCTGAGTTGCCTGCTAATCAGGCAACTCAGCTTGGATCGCCAGAGCCATGTAAAAGAAAAGAAAAGTTTCTTTTTTTCTCCCCCCACCCCAGCCTCCAGCTTTGCCTACCTACCTTAGCTGCTGATCGCATGACGATTGCAATCCATGCATCAGCAAGCAACTGAATCTCCCTGCCTGCAATCAAGCTCATCGGTGAGCAGCTCTTTCTGCCTGCCTGCCTTCCTGCCTAGACTTGTGGACTTCAACTACCAGCAAAGCTGGCTGAGGAATTCTGGGAGTTGAAGTCCACAAGTCTTAAAGTTGCCAAAGTTGGAGACCCCTGTTCTATTGGGTAAGTTTTTTTCCCCTTTAGGAGCTTTAAAAAAAATAGTTAATTGGGGTTTTTTTTTAGTTGTACTTTTTTTAGACCTAGCCATTTAAAGTTTAGGAAGTTTTAAATTTAGCTGCTTTTATATAAAAATAAAAATAAAATAAAATAATATTTGTGCAGCTTTCTGAGATTTAGTGTGTTTCTCTCTAACTACACAAACACACAAAATCTCACAAAGCTGTATGTGGAATTTTGTGTGTGTAAAGTGTGAAAGTTTGTTTTTTGGGCTTTTTGTGGCTGTGTGAGGTTCCTGCTTGTTGCAGGGGCCATTTTGGGTCTAGCACAGTTGCTTTTACATTGTGAGTGAGCCTGTTGTGTTGTGTTGTGTTGTGTTGTGTTGTGTTGTGTTGTGTTGTGTGTGTGTAAAGTGTGAAAGTTGTTTTTTGGGGCTTTTTGGGGCTATGTGAGGTTCCTGCTTGTTGCAAGGGCCATTTTGAGACTAGCACAGCTGCTTTTACATTGTGGGTGAGCCAGTTGTGTTGTGTTGTGTTGTGTTGTGTTTTGTAGGTTAGAAAAGGGCAAAGAAGTGACATTGACTTGGCCACGCCCACCCAGTCACCTTACCACCAAACCCCGCCCACTAATTAAGCCACGCCCACAGAACCGGTAGCAAAAAAAATTAGATTTCACCCCTGCTCTGTTCCCAAAGCAGCGAAGTCTTACATTGTATGAGAATTCAGCTATATTTTAATTGTGCTGAATATACTTAAGAAAGTTCCATCACAGTAAAAATTGCAATTGGTAGCCAGGAAAATAGAATAACAGAGTTGGAAGGGACCTTGGAGGTCTTTTAGTCCAACCCCCTGCTTAGGCAGGAAACCATACACCACTTCTGACAAATAGTTATCCAATATCTTTTTTAAAATTTCCACTGTTGGAGCATTCACAACTTCTGCAGGCAAGTTGTTCCACTTATTAATTGGTCTCACTGTCAGGAAATTTCTCCTTAGTTCTAAGTTGCTTCTCTCCTTGATGAGTTTCCACCCATTGCTTCTTGTCCTGCCCTCAGGTGCTCTGGAGAATAGCTTGACTCCCTCTTCTTTGTGGCAACCCCTGAGATATTGGAACACTGCTATCATGTCTCTCCTAGTCCTTCAATCCTTCAAATACCTACAGTCCAGCAGAACCACTGATTTTACTGTTCCAAAACATTGGGTGTGTATTCATAATTACACTTTTAGCCTACAAAGCATTTCCAAAGCACAGCTATGAGTCAAAGTTTTCCTGTTTAAGTAGAGCTTTACCCTTGCTCACTCACACTGACCCCCTCCTCACCAGTTCTTGTAGAAACGTCTTCGGCATTCATCACTTATATGTTCTGCAAAGATGGTTTTGAAATTTCTCAGCCCCCTTGGCGTCTCGATATAGCCCACTAGCCCAACGACCACCAATGGCGGAGTTTCGATAATAGTGACAGCTTCCACTTCCTCTCGTTTAGAGATTTCTGGAAATTAAAGGAGGAAAAAGACTGAGGATGTGATCCAGGAAGGCTTCATGGTGGGGTTCCCATATCCAACTAAGCCATAAGGTGATTTCTTTCACAAACCATGATTTATAGTTCTTTGGGAGGGGACATATGAAGCCTACCATTGTAAAATATAAACCATGGGTTATGGCTAAATTGTTGCAAAAACCCAGCCAGTTGAGGTTTGTTGAATTAACAAAAAGCAACCACAGATAAATACAATATTTATGCAGTTCAATGTATTTCCGATTTGATATCCATTGGTGAGGGCCTCCTTCCACACCAGCATGTACCCTCTGCACATGGGTGGCAGTCCCAACACTTTGGGAGAGGCTGGTTTGGGTAGAGTTTTTCTACAAAAAAAAAAATCCCCACAATAAGTCACATAGAAATGTATACCTTGAGTGTTTCCATTTCCCACAAGTATCAGATACTTCCATTCTCTTCTGCCTTGGTCAGACCAGGGCAGAGTACTACCTTGAATACTCTGCCCTGGTCTGAGCACAATATTCTAGGAAGGATTGAAAGTGGAAGAGATAAAAGGAAGGAATGAGGAAGATTAGATCAAAGGAACTGGGTATGTTTGGCCTTGAGAAGAGACCTGTGGTGGAATGTAGTCTGGATTCCCAGGAGGGAGGGGCAGTGGAGCATGGAAAGTTTGATCAGGAGAGAGGGTTAAAAAACGGCTCCCCCCAATTATTTCTAAAGTATATCCATAGTGTAAAGTATTTATTGGATATACTTTATATCCATAAAGTATATCCAATAAAGCAAATAGTTGCTTTATTCTGACAAGATTCTCTCTGTAAGTGAAGAACAATACAAGAAACTGGTCAGAAGTAATTCCAGATGTTGTTTCTGGTTCTTGGGACCTCACAAGAAGGCTGAAAGTAAGGATGGAACATGATAACACTTTTCAAGCGCCTGGAGATTTCAAATAGGCCAAGATCCTGCCAGCATGTGGGACATGGAATAACCTAGGCAAAGACAGAGCTGTGAGTCCTGTATTTGACTAGGAGAGCATCAGGAAACCTGTGTGGTAACTAGACAAAAAGACTAAAGAGAACAAGAAGCAAACGACTTCCCTAAGTACATGGATGTAACCAGGAGTGAACTTACCTTGAGGAGGAGGAAAAACTTGGTATTAAATTTGAAAACAAACTCTTACAAGAAAGAGTAGTTTGCCAAAGAAACCAGTACCTAAGGTAACAGTGGTCTGCCCTTTTATGGGTGAGTTCAAATAGAAGCCTGATTGTGGGCCACTTGTCAGGCATGCTTTAATTTGCCTGGACTTGGTGGCCACTGTAGCCCCTTCCAGTTGCTGAGGTCCATGAAAGTCAGGAATAGAATTAAGCAAACGTGGCACATACTTAGTCCTGATCTATGAAGTTCCCGCAGGATGTGAGTCATGCCAGCTTTATAGCCCAGGAAGGCTGTCAGGTGGACTGGTTTGCTGAGATCATCCTTGGGCCAACTCTTCACTTTTCCTCGATGTCGGCGGCTCCTCTTATGAGGAAGGAAGCCCAGGTGGCCATGCCTGGGAGCTGAAAACTTCCGATGAGACTGGAAAAGTTAGGGGAGGGGTGGGGAAGAGCAGCTAGTTACTACTGTGATCTTGCAAAGATCATGAAAACCTTGTCAGAGAAGACAGGAAATAAAAAGTCCCAACACATCTGGAGCAGATGTGTGAAAAAACCTTGGATTCTCAGCAGACTCAGGCACAAAATGTGCAATACTAGGCTTGAGGCAACAGATTAAGGGTGATAATATTCAACTAGACTAGGCAACTCTTTCTAAGGATCAATTACCAGCCAATTCCTTTGCCCTCTTTAGACACACCAAATATTTAAGCTAAACTATACTCTCCAAATACAAGAAGGCATTCTGTCTGGCTCAGAAGGGATATAAAAGGGGCAAGGCTTTGCCCAGATGACAGATGGGCTGCTGAAACTGTAAGTCACATTTTTTTATCATTTGTTTTTGTTGCTACTCATTTAGAGTTGATAACCCCACGCTTAGACAAACTCCCTGGGTGTCCCAACCAGTTTTGTTTACATTTTTTTACTTTTGGATACATGTGATTCTGTTACTTTCAATATAGTATATACGTAAAATGCATAGCAATATGCCCAATTTATTTTATGATATTTTCTTTCATATATGTAATCCGTTTATGGTATCAAGTTTTATTATGTATTTGTTACTGATTGCAATAAAGATTCTATTCTATTCCAGGTTGAGTAAAGTCTGCTCCATATGTGAAATCATCTATTTTTAGGTTTAGTAGTCTCACAACAAAGAAAGAGGTTTTTCCACCCTGTTCATACAATATGCTAAGTAAATAAGTGAGTAAACAAACAAACAAGCAAATAAATAAATAAGTGAATAAGCCATATTCCCATTGGGTTCATGTAATAAACCTTGGCTGCCATCCCACATTACTTGGCTTCCTGGATGCCCTGACATGCCTAAAGCTGTCAAAAAGCAAATCGCATTTTGGCCTTTGGTGCTGGGTGAACAGAGTACTAATTCCTAATAAGGCACTAATTCACATGTGCTTTTGACACATTTTGCAGAGAATATCGTCACTTCAGAATCCAGTGAATTAAAGGCCATTGAAGTAATAACTACACTCACATTTGGAACTCTTAAATTGGTATATTTTCCTAATGCTTCTTAATGAACAATCATTTTCTTCCCAATTCAGATACAATATGAAAAAGTAGTTCAACAAAACTTACAGAATTCCCTCCCCCCTCCCCCCAATTCAGCTTACGTTACAAATGTCTAAACTCTGGCATCAAATATTACTTTTTAGTTACTATTCTAAGAACTGGGATAGCCCAGATCTTAAGAGTTTGTGCACCCAATTCTGCCTGTGACTGGCTTGGTCTGAGCTTTCACATCAGGAGCCCTTTTCCTCTCCCAATGAGATTCCCACTTGGAGGAGATTATTAACTACTTTAAGCAAAGATGGCCTGATGGCTCCAGAGCATTTCAATAATTTTGTACACTATTTCCAAGATGCTGTGTTCCTCCCCCACTTAAGGTGTGATGAGCAGAGTCCTGCAGCTGAATAACGGAGTTGGAAAGGGCCTTGAAGGTTACCTAATCCAACCCCCTGCTCAAGAAGGAGACTTATGCCATCTTGGATAAATGGTTGTCCAATCTCTGCTTACAAACCTCCTGTAAATGGAGCACCCATAACCTCTGGAGGGAGGCTAATGTTTAAGTTGAATTTAAATGCAAATAAGATTGTACTCTAGATATAGTTTGTAATCCACAGATGTGTTAAAAAATGGCATATGAATAAAAGATGAAAAGAATAAAATATCAGCTGAAAAGAAAAAATAGTATTTCAGCTGAGAGTAAAAAATGAAATATCAGTTTGGATCAAGTGTAAAAGATGATAGAAAAGTAATAGTTTGCAATAATACTGAAGAGGTTATTTCCTTTAAAAATGTTGTAGTCGTTACAGGTGGTAAAGTGATAATTGCAGATGCATAGAATCTGCCATATCTTACTGCAGTTTTATTATCCTTGTAAATCAGTTTACAATCCTCATGAATTTGCAATCTTGCTTTGTGGTTTATGGAAATAAGCCTTACCTTGAAACAGCCACAGACTCTCTAGTGTAAGTGAAGCCTTGCAGTGTAAACAAAGTCTTGAATAAAGGATCATTCAGATTTCTCAGGATCATTCAATATAATAAACATTTATATTCAGTTCATTCAGAATCATTTAGTTCATATAAAATATAAAGATCAGCTCAGAGGTTATAATATAATATGCAGTGCTTATGGTTGGAGGAAAAAACCCACCTTTCCAAAGATTTGTGCCTAATTCATTTTTCAATTGTATCTTTGAAAGTATGTAGAGTTAATGATTAAAAAACTATGTAGTTAATATTGAAAAAATTAAAGAGTACAGTACCGTTTATATAAGATAATAAATGCTGAATTGCTGTGATTTGTCGCTTTCTTTCCCCAACAAAGAGTGCCGACAGTCACACTCCTCAGTTGAAGTCACCACAGTAAAACTTTGCATCCAAATAAAACTTTGTTTTCCACAAACTCTTCTCTTCTCTCCAACTCCAGTTTTTCCTCATTCACTCATTTTCCTGTGGGTGCAATTCTGTGCCTATTTAGAGTTTTTGACACTTTTGAAGAGACAATTTCTGGTCATCAGTGAAGAGAGAAGTAGTTACACCTCTGCTCCTCACGCTTCATTCTATTCCATTTGATTTTGAAGAGAATCACTTTTAAAAAATGGGAGATTTGGTTTCAAAGAGAAGGTGATGCTCCAAGGCAGGGAAGAGGATCCTGGGTCCTTGTTTGAGGGAGCTATCTTTGCACCCTTCAAAATGCTCTTTTCCCTTTGAATCCTTTGAGGACGGCAGGCCAGTTTGAGAACTGCTGATCTAAAAGACATAATTGACGAAAGGCTACAAAGTACGAACTCAATGACGTCCCTCTCACTCTGCTCCCTGGACCAAATCTAGGTGTCATTTTTACCCGTTGAAGATACGGGTGAAGATGGGGGGCCAATTGGTCAGCACAGACAAAAGCAAGGAGTTATCTTGTCTGGGCCTGGAGCTTTTCCTGGCTTTTGTCTGTGAAATAGGTCTTGCACTTCGTTTTCTGTGATCACTAGGGGTTGTGAACCCAATGGGATGGGGTCAGTTGTAGGAGGCTTGGCTGTTGTTGGTGTGTCTGAGATGGGGGTTGTGGAGATGGATGGCTGTAATTTCCTTTCAAACCTGCAGTAAAACACGTTCAGGTCATCTGCCAGTTGCTGATTTCCTTCAGCCTCGGAAGGTTTGCCATAGCCGGTGATATTTTTAAGAGTTTTCCACGTTTGCTGGTTCATTTGTTAAGAACTGATTCCTTAGCTTTTCAGAGTAGCTTCTTTTTGCTGCTCTGATCTCCCTTGTTAATACATTTCTGGCCTGATTGATCAGCATTTTATCACCTTTGCTGTAGGCTTCCTCTTTGGAACGATGTAGCTGTATAAGTTTAGCTGTGAACCAAAGTTTGTTGTTACTGTATATTCCCATGTTCCTGGTGGGTACACAGAAGCTGACACACTGCAGACTGTGAGTTCATCTACGTCTGCAGAGGTACTTTCAAAAACATTCCAATCAGTGCAGTCAAGGCAGGCCTGTAGCTTTAACTTTGCCTCCTCCGTCCAGGTCTTCACTGATTTAATTGTTGGTTTTGTGATTTTAAGTCTTTGCCTGTAAGCAGGTACAAGGTGAATCATGCAATGATCAGAGGGTCCCACAGCTGCTCATGGTAAGGACCGATAAGCATCTTTTAGTGTTGTGTAGCAATGGTCTAAAGTATTCTTGCCTCTAGTGGGACAATTGACATGCTGAAAGTATTTTGGTAGCTCTTTCCTTAAGTTTGCCTTGTTTAGATCTCCCAAAATAATGGCCAGTGAATCGAAGAATTTGGCTTCAGCCTCCATAATTTGGTCAGCTAGAGTTCATAATGCACACAGGCTTGTGGTGGGACATAAACAGCAATTAGAAGAAATGAGGAAAATTCACGAGGCGAATAGTATAGTTTGCAGTTGATAAATAATAGATTTTACTGTGGCTGCTATGCTGGAGGGAGAAGCGATGGACTCAGTTTCTGTACTAATGCAGCCTGTAAATGTGTGGGGTTTTTTTTTGAAAAGTATTTTTTTATTTTTTTCCAACATAAAACATAAAATATATCTTTCAAGAGCGAAGTCTCGATCCGGTCATAGATAGGTACAATCACTTAGATATTAAAAAGCTCCATTCACAATCTTCCATTACATCTTTTAAAATTAAAAATCAGAACAAAAAAAATTTTTTTTAAAATTATCTTATCTAATATCTTGACCAGAACTGTTCTATTATATCACCACCAATTTAATTTCCAAATAGATTTTATATACCCATTTATTTATTTTATTTTTATTTAATTTAATTTATATACCGCCCTACTCCTGAAGGACTCAGGGTGGTGAACAGCCACAAGATAAAAATACATCATAGAAAAGTTAAAAACCATTTAAAAGTACATTAAATAATTTTGGCCCAAAAAACGAATTTAAAAACACCCAATTTGGATGGGTTGAGCCTGAGTCTGTTTCTCCCCATCCAGATCCGCACGGCCTCCAGGCACCGGGACATCACTTCAAGGGCATCACTGGGGTGGTCCGGGGTGGAGATGTACAGCTAGGTATCATCAGCGTACTGATGGTACTTCACCCAGAAACTACGGATGACCTCACCCAGTGGCTTCACATAAATGTTGAACAGAAGGGGCGAGAGGACCGACCCTTGTGGCACCCCACATATAAGGCGCCTTGGGGTCAACCTCTGCCCCCCTGCCAACACAGACTGCGACTGGTTGGAGAGAAAGGAGAACCACCGCAACACGGTGCCCCCCACCCCCAACTCTTCCAACCGGTGCAGCATGATACCATGGTCGATGGTATCAAAAGCCGCTGAGAGGTCTAATAGGACCAGGACAGAGGAACAATCCCTGTCCCGAGCCCTCCAGAGATCATCAACCAGCCATTTCCTGCTGCACCCAGGCCTGAAGCCCGACTGGAACAGATCCAGATAAACCAGTGTTTCCCAAAGTGTGGTACGCGTACCCCCAGGGGTACGGGAAGAGTTTGGTGGGGGTACGCGTTGCACCGGAGTTTGGTGGGGATCACGTGGGAATATCCACTGCACCGTGCTTAGCTGCACCCACAGAACAAGGAAAGAAATAGGCGCGTATCGCAGTTTTTACACGGGAACTGGGGCCATCGTACATGGTATCGCAACTCATTATGGCAGGAACTTCTGCGCATCCTTCGCGCAGCTCGGGTTTGGCCATTTTTAAACTGCGGGAACATTAACAGTTGACGTTGAGCCGCAGAGCTGTTTAAATGCCGGAGAATTGCAGTGTTATCTAACGGTTAGAGTTAAAGCATATGTTTTTTATGAGGGGTACTCAGCGTTACGAAAATTATAGAAGGGGTACACATATGTCAAAAGTTTGGGAAACACTGAGATAAACCGTTTCATCCAGGTACTGGGGAAGCTGTTGCGCCACCACTCTCAACAACCTTTGCCACAAAGCGAAGGTTGGAGACTGGACGATAATTTGCTAACACTGCCAGGTCCAGGAAAGGCTTCTTGAGGAGAGGCCTCACCACCCCCTCTTTCAAGGCGGCGGGAAAGTCACCCTCACTGAATGAAGCATTTATAATCCCCTGGAGCCAGCCTCATGTCATCTCCCGAGAGGCCAGCACCAACCAGGAGGACACAGGTCCAATGAACATGTGGCTGCGCTCAGTCTACCCAGAATCCTGTCCACGTCTTTGGGAGTCACAGGATCAAACTCTTCCCAGATAACATTCTCAAGACCTGCCTCCATCATCCCTCCTGAATCTACCCAGTGAGAGTCCAAGTCTTCCTGAATCTGAGCGATTTTATCATACAGATACTGCACAAAGTCCTCGGCCCTGCCCTCCAAGGAGTCCTCCCGTGCTCCTGGTGGAGGAGGGAGCGGGTCACTCTAAACAGGGCGGCTGGGCGATTATCTGATGACGCAATAAGAGTGGCAAAATAGTTACATTTTGCCGCTTTTATCGCCACTAGATAAGTCTTAATATGGGATCTTACCAGTGTTCAGTCGGATTCAGAAAGGCTGGCCCTCCAACTGCTCTCCAGGCATCTTTTCCGGCGCTTCATCTCCCTCAGCTCCTCGGTGAACCAAGGAGCCTGGTGAGACCGGCCCCGGGTCAGAGGCCGCAAAGGCACGACCCGATCCAAAGCTCCAGCGGCCGCCCTATCCCAGGCACCTACTAGATCTTCAGTCGAGGCGTGAGCCAGAGCCTCAGGGAATGGCCCAAGCTCCGTCTGGAACCTATCAGGTTCCATCAGGCACCTGGGGCGGTACCATCTCATAACATTACAATTTTATCGACATACATCTTAGTTTCAAATTGACTACAGCTCTATTTTTTATTTCAATTTATAAATCAAAGTTCTATCCATATTTCTTAGTCTTTAGACCCCTTCATCAAATCTTTAAAAAAAAAAAAACTTTATCAATTTACCTTTAATTTTACATATTTCATATTACATAGATTTATCTCAAAATCCATATTCTCCTTTATTTCTCCACCTATTGTTTGGCTGATTTCCAGCATATTTTATTTTGGCTGATTTCCAGCATATTTTCCTCCATACCTCCAATTTTTGGCTGATTTCCAGCATGTTTTATTTTGGCTGATTTCCAGCATAGTCACCTCCAAATCTCCCACTATTATTTGGCTGATTTCCAGCATATTCTCCTCCAAATCTCCACCACGTGTAGCTGATATACCAGCATGCTTTCCTCCATGCCTACTTCTATTATTTTAGCTGTTTTATTTTAACAAATTCACAGCATATTACATAAATTGCTTTTTCAACGCATTCACCCACAATTTTTAACTCAACATTATTTTAACAGATATTTTCTCACATATTTTCTCCTGGATTGTACATTTCCTTTAAAGTCATCACTCTTCATATTTATTTTAAAATTCAAAAATTCATTTAAGCATTCAAAACATTTAAAAGCTCATATTCTCATTCAATCATTTATAATCTTATTTCATGACCAAATTAGTATATGTGTATTTATATAATCAAGTTTAAAAGGAATGGAAGTAAAAAGTAAAAAAGGAAACAGAGAGAGAGGAGAGAGTAAAAGTAAAGAGGAAAAAAGAAGGAAAAGAAAAGAAAGAAATCAAAGGGGAAAGAAAGAGAAAGAAAACACCTCATATTAGTATTCAGGCTTCAGATATGCATTAAACATTACATTTCCATTTTAATCAAATTATATTATTTTTCTTATCTTGCAGGCCACTATATTCCATTTCTTTCCCCCCCCCCAATCTGTCCAAAACTGTTCCTTTTCAATTTCAATATTATCAAAGTTAAAAGTTCTATAAAGTTTAGTTCTTTTATTTATTTTATTTATTATTTATTTATTTATTTTTTTTTATATGCCGCCCTTCTCCGGAGACTCAGGGCGGCTTACAATGCGCTAAGCAATAGCCTTCATACTTTTTTGTATATTTATACAAAGTCAGCTTATTGCCCCCACACACCGGGTCCTCATTTTACCTACCTTAGAAAGGATGGAAGGCTGAGTCAACCTTGAGCCTGGTGAGAATTGAACTCACAGTAATTGCAGGCAGCTGGATGATAAATGCTGCCTTAGTAGGAGGCATTAGCCTCCTACGCCACTCAGGCTCAGGCTTTGTGTCTTCTTTTCCATATATGGTATTGTCTTTTCTTTTATTACCACGCCCTTTTCTTTTGTTGCTGTGCTTATTAGTTCAATTATAATTGTTCCATTTTATTTCTGCTTTCTTTCCATCAATAAAACATCCACTAGACAGATTGGATATCTCCAGAGTCAAACCTCCTTGATTGTTGCCAAAATAATCCAGTTTAAATAGCAAGACACATAATTTTTCTTCCAAGCCGCAAGCAGTCCACATTTGCACTTTCACTTCGTCACAGCATCTCCATTTTTTTAATTGTATAGTTATCCACTTGTCTTTTCCTTTTGTTTTAAAAAGTTCCTGTTTATCGCCTCTTTCCTCTTTCTCTCTTCAAACATAGTCCATTCCCATTTAAAAAAAAGAAATTTTTAAAGTTTTGTAACTTTCAAAAAAAAAAACTATCATTCCAAATCGGTCAGTGATAGCAATAATTCATTAATGGGTCTTTTCCTCCTGTAAAGTATTTTACTGGATCTTCTTGTCCCGGTAGTCTACAGCTGCTAAGTAAGGCTAGGGGCAGTAAATGTGTGGTTTGTGTGGCTGCCTTTGATACCAGCTACGTTTACTTCCAGGGGTTCCTATTCCACTCTACCATTTTGTATGGGCTAAAATACACAAAAACCCCTCCAAACCTCCCAACTAAATAGAACTGCCCCCCCCAAAAAAACCCACAAGTACACGAAACCCTTTAGTGTAGATGTCAAGATTTGGTCTATACCAATTGCAGATATGAAAACCTCTGAGGAACAGAGCTGCAGGGGCTCGCCTGCATGTCCAGAGGTACACAGCAGGTGGTGGCTTGATGGCTTTGAAGAAAATCTCCTGCAAAGAGCCTTTCTTCCCCAGAGGGATCAGCTCCAAGAGGCAGGGGGAAAACTCATCTCAGGTCTTCATAATTTGCTATCCGCTGTTTAACATTCTGACCAGTCTGTATCTAATTTAAACTTGAGCCCTGTCATCATCAGCAGTTGGTGCAAGGCTACCTATTGAAGGGGAAAAGGGCCCAAATAGGAAGCACCAAATTGGGGAGGGGAGGCAATCTGCTGTGGGAGGACACTGAAATCAGAACAAGAGGGATAAGCCCTGTTGATGCCTGCCGAGGGGCAGAAGTGGGGATCCCGACTGGCCTTCCCTTGAAAGCCTCCTGCAAGTCGTTGCCTTCAGACACCAACTACCCCCCACCACCACCTCTCTCCATGGCCCCACAAAGGCCAGGCCCATCGCTTGCCAGTACCATTATCCGACGTCTTCAGCCAAGGCTGCCGAGAGAGAAAGAGGCTACCAGCAAGTGCCTGGCTTGCCTAATGCCAAAGATGTTTCTCTCTCCCCAAGACATAAATTTAGCAGCTGGCTTCATTCTGGTGCACTATCCATTTCACCCTCGGGAGGGCTGACGGGTCGAGCATGTTGGGAGATAAAAGGTCACTCTCGACAAATATATCACCCACCACCAGCCACTGCCTCCCCAAACGCAATTCTACTTCTTGGTGCAGCCCACCCCACAGCCGAGTAGGAAGCCGATGGAGAGGGGAGCCTCTTCTGTCCCTTTGCCATTCAGCCCTGAGCCCAGACAAAATGGGCTTCCCTGGGGGGGGGGGGTGCATGCAGCCCCCAAATGGCTTTGTCTAAAAAAAGTGTCCTGCACAAGGCTTCTCTTTTATCCTGTTGAAGAAAGACCCCGAGTGTATCATGGGGCAATTTCTCCCTATGCCAAGTTTTTTAGGTTTTCCAGTCTAAAAAACAGCTCCCTCTGGCTAAAAGGAAGTGAGGTTCTGCCAGGCTGTCCTAATACAAGAGCCCTGGGGGTTCCCTTCTCTACGTTCAGATTTTTTCAGATTAAAAGGATTTGTAGCATCAACAAGGTTTTTTTCTTTCTAAAAGTGGAAATGTTTAAATCTTTGCCAAGACTCTGTCGGGAGGCATTTTCTGTGGTTTTATTAGCTCCGGAATAAATAAAAACATTCAACAAATTCAACATTCTTCATCCCAAACCACGTTCAGGATACACACTCCATATCCGTAAATCTTTGGTTTCTGGTGCTACACAAGAGACCAGCCGTCGTCAGACTCTGCGTGCCTGGTTGACATGGCATGTAAACCCAATTATGAGTTAGGCAAACAGGTGCCAAGAACGAGTGGGAATCACCGGAGCCATCGAGACGGCTCTTCTCCATTTCTTTGCCTTCCAGCCTTTTTACTGCTGGCATTTCAGGCGCTGTCAGTTACGGCGTCTAATCCCAGCAGCGGAGTCAGGCTCTAGACAGTGGTTCTCAACCTGTGGGTCGGGACCCCTTTGGGGGTCGAATGACCCTTTCTCAGGGGTCGCCTAAGACCATCGGAAAACACGTATTTTCAATCGTTTTAGGCAGGGTGGATTTGATTTAAATCAAGTTGATTTAAATCACAATTTAAATCATGGTTTAAATCACTAGTAAAAAGGCTTGATTTAAATCAGCTCGATTTAAATCATAATTTTTAAAGAGCAACTGTCATCTCTGCTACTCCTTTGACCCACTGTTGACTCACCGATAGTCCCAGGGTTGCAGAATATACAGCCTCATGCTACATAACTGAGCTCCATTTCAGGCTGAATAAACTAAATTATTTATGTATCTTAATAGAAAACTATCTTACGATAGATTTTTACCCCAAAATTTTATTAAAATAAATTCGATAAAAATAAAAAAAATCAGATTTAAATAAAAAAAAAATCAGATTTAAATAAAAAAAAACTGATTTTTTTGATTTTTTTTAAAAAATCATTGATTTTTATCCACCCTGGTTTTAGGAATAATTTTATTGTTGGGGGTCACCACAACATGAGGAACTGTATTAAAGGGTCGCAGCCTTAAGGTTGGGAGCCACTGCTCTAGAGCCACGCGGCCTTTCCCTGCCCCCACCCCCCCCTCCACGACCACCCCTCCGCCTCCCAAGGGGGGGAAAGGGGCACGGGGGGGGGGAGGGGCTCCCGGCTTCTTCAGAGCTTCTGGGCTGCAGCCGAAGGGCGGCCCCGACCTGAGCCGTGGACGGCCGCTCTTGCACCTGCAGGGCGGGGGCCCAATGGGGGGGGGGTCTTCGAGCACGGGCTCGGCCCCCTTCCGGAAGAGAGGAAACCCGCCTTCCGGGTCCTGAGCCGTTTGCCGGGGGCTCCTTTCCGAAGCGCCGCTGCAAATTCCGCCCCGGGGCTAAAGATGGAAGCGGAGGCGCCCCTTCCCCGGCCCCAACCATCGTGGAGGGAGGAAGGCGGGGGGGGGCGGGAAGCTCCGTCTGGGCGGCCGGCACAGCGGACCTCAGAGGGAGAAACGCGCCGGCCACGCGGCTGGGAGCTCCCTGACGCCCCCTACTGGACTCATCGCGTCGGCCGCCAAATTAAAGGGCGGACAGGAACGCCCACTCGGCAAACGCAGACACACACCCCTCGGCGCGCACGCGCAGAAATGCCTCCCCACCGATTGGCCGGCGGAAAGCGAAAGCTTTCTCGCTAGCATACGCATGCGCACTTGTCTTCCGCCGCCATTTTGTCCGATCAGACGTTCCGGAGGCTGCGGAGATGTCGAAGGACTCGGAGCGGGCGGCTTATAACTTGCCCCCGATCGACGTTCCGGAGCCTGGACCCCCGGTGCCCTCCTCCGGCCCGACTCTCTTCTTCGACAAGCTCTTTTACTACACGGTAGACAGACCGGTCACCCTGTACAGAGGTGAGGAGGAGGGACGGTGCTTTCGCAACTACAACTCCCGTCATCCTCAGCCGTAGCGGCTGGAAGGCGGGGCTTCTTTCAGGCGTATGGACTTCGGCTCCCACAATTCCGCAGCCTGCATGACTCTTGGTGAGGATTCTGGGAGCCGAAGTCCACGTACCCTGCAGTTGCCAAGGTTGGGGAAGCGCTGGCCTGACCGGCTGAGGCTCCGCCCAGCTGCAGCGCCTTCTCCGCTCGCGCCAGGAGGGCCGGTGGGCCCCATAGCGCGTCCTCTGCAGAGATCGGCGGCTGGCTCGGCTTGCTTGCCTTCCCTGGAGGCTCCGTCGGACAGAAACGAGACGCAGCGGTGAGCCGGTGGCAGGCGAGTTCCAGCCCTTCAGCCGGGCGGGCCGCGCCTGAGCTTCAGAGGGGGAGCAGGGCAGCCTTTCCAGGGTGGCTTCCTAGAAATCAGGCCCACCGGACTGCTGTGGAGAATATCAGAAGCCACTTCTTTCATTTCTATCACTCTTCAACTTTCTTTTCTTCCAGCTTTTGCTCTTTCTTTGCTTTCTTTTTCTTCTTTTTTCCTTCTCACTATACATTAGTTTCTTAGTTTCTATCTTCTTGTGAATAGTTTTAATACAAACTGTGTACAAAAAAAGGCAAGCTGTCTTAAGATCCTAGCAATCACTTCATCTTTAACCTTGCTGATTAAAAGAGCTCTCTAGCTCCTGTCTGGAATGGACTTGTTTTTTTTCTTTTTTTAACAGAATGGCTGGAACGCCAGCGTTCAAACAATAAGATTTATTACTATCACCGGGAGTTCCGCCGTGTGCCGGACATTACAGAATGCTTGGAGGATGACTACCTGTGCATCTACGAAGCTGAGATGCAGTGGAAGAGAGATTTGTATGTCTGTATCTTTCCCGAGTTCGTCTCAAATGATCTGTTATGCAGGCCACTGTTATCTGCAGCTTTATGTGCTTAAATTATTTGGAAGTATTTTGTAGCCTGTTAGGTAACTATCAGCACAGGCAGCAGTTAAAAGATGGCAAGCTTGGGAATATAGGTAGGGCCACAGGTACTCCAGGGGAAGGGTCTAAAATGGCCTATGGTCAGGCTTTTTCCTGGACTTAAATTACAGTGGTGGAACAAATAAGGAAGGAGGAGAGCAGAAAGCTCATCTTCTAAAGGGGCTCTTTGCAGTCACAGCAGGAAAGCGAGAAGTGGTTCCTTTGGTAAAGAAAAGTTATGAAAACAAATCTTCAGTATTTTATCTAATGCAAACATTTTGTTTGAAGGTGGAATCATAGTAAGGCTGGGCTTGCTTTGATAAAGATTTGTTAGTGGTTCAAACCCCACATGAGCACAACACTTGTGTGTTGTGCTTGTGAGCCATCTGTTCAATGGGGGTATGAGCCTAAAAAGATGCTGGGCACTGAGGTTGCATGGCTAACTGGAGGAACAAATACGTGTGTTACAGCATTCTCCAAATTGTTTTTCTGCTTTCATAGGCAGGTTGACCAGGAAATTGTGAAAATCGTACGGGAGAGGTTAGGTGCTTGCCAAGTCCGGGAAGGCGTGAATGCCGCTGAAAATTGTGCAAAGGACCTACAGCTATTTAAAGATGTAGCCAAAGCTTATAGGGATCGATGTAAGTCAACCCCTGACATTTTTAACATTAAACTTATGTAAAACCAGATCCCATATTCTAGGCCAGTGGTTCTCAAAACTTTTTGGTGTAAGGATCCTATTTACATAGGTCAAAATGATTGAGGGTGTTAATAAGTTTTGGTTTATGTGGGTTATTTTACTTCACACTTAGTAAGAATTAGTTCCTGACTTCTTTATGGAGAAGATTTGGAACTTTGACTTTTTTTCCCCATGCATGAATGTTTTTAAAATTTAGTTTTTACTTGGGTTCAACTTGCTGTGAAATTCAATTAAATGTACTTCATGAAAGATTGTTTTTAATGAAGAAAAACAATAAAAAATGTCCCTAAGTATCCTCTTCAGCAATGAATTTGGATTTCTTTTCAAGTTGCTTTATGTTTTGAGAATTAAAAAGGAGCTTTTTAAATCAGTGTTCAATCCCAGTGAGTCAGGACTCAGGGAGAATTCTGCCTTTCAAGAAAGTTCCTTGCTTGGCAGTGTCACCGCGCAGTAATCTTTTTGGCAGATTATCGTGTAACCTGGGTTTTTTAATTTTAGATGATGACCTAGGTGGTTTTGGATCTGCTCGCAGGTGTTTAATGAAGCAGAAACATCGGATGATTGCAGAAAGGAAGGCCCAAGCAGAGGCAGAAAAGAAATGAGCTGCGTCTTTGGTGGGAAATCAGGGGACAACCCTGGTGCAATTCTGTGGCAGATGAGGCTGAAGTGCAACTCAGTTGTAAAATGAATAAATGTATAATCTTTATCAATTCCTTAATGTTCCTTGTATAAAATAAAGACATTTCAGCATAGCAAAATTTTGTCTTGTTCGTTAATGGCTTACGGAGCCAAATGCAAAGAAAACATGGTGGTTCTGGAACCGGGCTAGAAAATTCCCTGGAACTTGAACCATTCCAGTTTTCAGCCAAAACAGAATCTGGGAGGAGATCACTAGGTAAGTTATGGATGGTGCACCCTACCCTTTTCCTTGCTACTGCTGCTATCCTTGAATTCGAGCAGGGTAGAAACAGGGCTAGAAGAGACTTTGGAGGTTCCAACCCCCTGCAGGAGTCCCTGTTCTATCCTGGACAAATGATTATCCAATATTTTGGAGTCAGGGATGGTTCAATGGAACAGTACAATTGTACAACAGTACAATTAATAAACTATCAAACTATTCCCTTTTCTCTAATATCTCACATGCGTGCCCATTTTTGTCCCTAAGCAGATCACCTGAAACTGCTCTATTCACAGAACATTTTGCACATTGCTCAGGCTCAGACTATTCAACATACTTAAAATGAATTTTAGACTGCAAAGCACTGCACTACCCAGGACCTCTTTACAAAGGGGATTTTTGACCCATAGCAGCTGAAGGGCTGTTTTTGGCTCTCTCCCCCCCTCCCCATAGCCACCACGTTTGCAATGGGAGTTGTCAGCTGGATCGGTGGGCACAGGGTGGCAGGGGCTTAGTGTCAGGTGGCAATGAAATCCAAGCCAATTGTTCATCAATGCATCAGTAAAGACATTGCCTCTGAGCACGCTCTGCTTGTCACATTAGATGGGGCTACCCTTCAAGAGTGTTCGGAGACTACAGTTGGTCCAGAATGCCGCTAGATACACCCACATTACACCAATTCTCCGTGAGCTGCACTGGCTCCCTATTGGTCTCCGGGCACAATTCAAGGTGTTGGTTATTACCTTTAAAGCCCTACATGGCTCAAGGCCAGGCTATCTTCGAGACCGCCTTCTACTGCATAGCTCCCAGCAACCGGCAAGATCCCAGAGTTGGTCTCTGGGTCCCATCAGCTAAACAATGCCGGCTGGCGGGCCCGCAGGGGAGGGCCTTCTCTGTGGCTGCCCCAGCTCTCTGGAACCAGTTACCTCCTGAGGTCCGGACCATCTCCACCCTATTGGCCTTCCGAAAAGCGGTGAAGACCTGGCTTTTCTGGCAGGCCTGGGGCCGCTGATCTCGCTGTTCAATCTTGCGAGATCTGGCCATGGATGGTGTGCATGTGTTTTTAAAATGCTTTTATGTTTGTTTGTTTTTTAAAAATTGTGTTCATTGTATTATTTTTGTTGTAAGCTGCCCAGAGTCCCTTGAAATATGATTGATTAAATTAAATTAAATATTCAAATCAAGAAAAAGGAAAGCGATCAAAAGTTGATACATTTGTATGACGTCTGTCCCATAATATAATTCTTCCCTAGCTTCCAGCTCCGCTTGGTATTTACCAGAGCTAGCCATGGTTCTAACAGTTGCAAAATTCCCAAGGGTAGGTTAATCCTCCAGGTGAATTAAAAGAATGCAGTTCTGGCTTACTGTCAAGTCTGCAACAACTTAAGCCTCTAGATAAAAACGATCAATGGCTCCATTTGTTGAGAAAGGTAGTGTTTGTTAGAGATCAAATGAGAGAGAAGCTATATTTCAAATGATGGGAAAAACAAATGTTAACCTAACTGACATCCGGTAAAATGTGGCCAGTAAAGTTCAATCATTTAAAATTCCTGTCCCTATGGTAACCCAGAACATTCTGAGACAAGGATGAAGAATGTTGAGAAGAATCCAATGATGGAAAGTGATGACACTGCAGAAGGCAACGAGAACATCAGTGATGGCTATCAAGAGCTAAGCTTGGGAGGAAAGAACAACCCAATCCTTCTCTTGGCCTCTCACCTTGCCGATATCCAATCTTGCGGCCAACCACTGAAACATACAAGCAAAGCAATCACAACTCCTGAAGATCCCCCAAACCTTCCTTACTCAAGGATATTGTTTATGTTCAAGATGCATTTTTTGGAACATTGGCATTTCTCCCAATGAAGGAACCTGCCCAAGGAACAAATACAGCATGTACTAGGTTGGTTTAAAACGTAAGGATTACTTTATTGATAATGTACAGGATCTTTTAGGTGGTTGCCACAGCAGCTGCCTGAGTTCTTTGCACAGACACTCTGGTGGTGTGTGTCTTCGCCAGATGATCAGTGAACTCCTGTAGAAAAGGGGAAAAGGTTCATCAATTTCCGCCCCACCCCATAAAATACAGCTCTAGGAGGCAGGCAGGAATTCTGTTCAGTGACTTCACTCCATCTCACAGGGTTAGTAGGATAAAATGAGAGGAGCCTCCATGTCTGTCTCGTTGGAAAGGAAAGGCATAATCTTTGGGGGAGGGGGGGGGAGAACTCTAATCCTCATGCCACATTTTCCTTACCTGATAAGGAGATTTAGTGAAGACAGTTTCTTTCCAGAGATCAGGGGTCAGATAACTGTAGGTCTTGGAGATAGCATCAAAGGTGGCTTTAGCTGAAATAAAAATTGAAGTCACCTCAGTACTCACAATCTTCTATATATATATATAAAAGTATGTATGTATGTATGTATGTATGTATGTATGTATGTATGTATGTTCCAGCGTAACTGGAATGCCTTGAGCAATTTCAACCAAACTTGGTACACAGATGACTTACTATCTGGAAAAAAAATACTGCGGGGTAAGACACCCCTAGGTGTGTGTGCTCTGCTAAGATACAGCCTGTTGTGCTTTAAAATGGCTTCTACTGTACAGTACAGTGGAGTTGACATGGTAACGACACACCTCCCAGCACCACCACTGGCCAAGGGTTGCAAGAGGAGAAGGGAAGGAAGAGGAGGGCCACAAGAGCCTTAGTGCAGGAGTGAAGCGGTTCTATACTTGTCTTTGCGCCACATTTGTGCTCAAGGCAGCCTTGGCTCCTGCCACTTCGGGCTGGAGTTCAGGCCCACCGAGCTCAGCCAAAGACCTGCGGGGAGGAGGGGGATGGAGGACACGGCAAGGCGATGGCCAGAGCCTTAGTGAAGGAGCGAAGGGACCCTGTCCTTGCCTTCGTGCCACATTTGCAGTCAAGGCAGCCCTCCCGCTGCTTCGGGCTCAGAGATGTAAGTCGCATCTTGTTGCTAGGGGCGAGTAACGCAAGAACGCATTGTCGCTCCGCGTTGAAATGGGCTCCAGGAGGAGGAGGGGACCCCATATCCCCCATTGTGAAGCACACTAAAGTTCACTAAACTGTGCAAGGTGCTGCAAGAGTGCCTCATGGCCTGCCCGGGGGGGGGGGGGAGAGGGAGGGGGCAGGGAAGATACAGAGGAGGGGGGGGAATAGAGAAGAGCCTTGGTGGCGCAGCAGACTAAAGTACTGTTAAGTAACACCAGCTGCCTGCAATTAATCTCACCAGGCTCAAGGTTGACTCAGCCTTCCATCCTTTCGAGGTAGATAAAATGAGGACCCGGATTGTGGGGGCAATAAGCTGACTTTGTATAAAAAAGAACACCGCTTAGGGGGGGGCTGAAAGCCCTACTAAGCAGGTATATACAAAAGTATGAAGGCTATTGCTTAATACATTGTAAGCTGCCCTGAGTCTCCGGAGAAGGGCGGCCTATAAATCGAACCAATAAATAAATAAATAAATAAACAAACAAACAAACCAATAAATAAATAAACAAATAAATAAATAAATAGAGAGAGAGAGATACACACAGAGGGGGGAGCTGGCAATAAATACCCGGGCAACACAGAGTTATCAGCTAGTATTCTTTTATAATGCACAATCATATATTCAAACCTGTTGAGTTTGATAAGGAACAGAGAGACCACTGCAGCCGGACTCACTGCCGTGCAAATTTGAACTCATTTGCTTTCCCTCTCGAAAACGACAGCTGCACCACTGGAGTCAGGTGCAACTGAGCAGAGCTGAGAGAGTTCTAGAATTGAGCATTTCCAAAGAACCAAAACACCAGCGCAAAATGATGCTAGGCTGGGATTTGGCCAATTTATTTATCAAGTCCACAGAGCAGCCATTTATACTCCTATAACAGGAGCCAGCCAGCACTAAATGTTACCTTAGTCACCTATGTTAGATCTGTTGTGGCCTGCTAGCGGCCAGCAGAGCTGGCAGCAGATTCGGACAGTGAGGAGTTTGGGAAGGAATGTGGGCCAGTCCTGGAGTCTGGGGAAGGCTCGGACGAGGGCTCTGAGTCGGAGGCAGAGCGGGGGCCAAGGTAGTTCTTTGCTGCCTCTGGAGTCTGACATCAGTGAGGCAGAAGAACAACAGGAGCCTGTTCCCAGTGTGCTCATGCGCAGAGATGCCAGGAGACAGGAACAATTAAGGAAACAGGGTCGATTTGGGAGTAAGGCTGAGAGATGATTGGCCCTCCCATAAGACATAAGAGAGAAGCAAATGGGACATGAGCTTTTGCAGGAAGCAATTAGTTCATCTGGCTGACTCAAGATTTGAAACTTGTGACTATGCCAGGTTTGGCCTTGCCCTGCGTCTGGAAATTAGCTCTCTGGCAGCATTCCACGTGAGATAGGTGGGTGTTGATAACCTTCCTCAGAAAGACTGTTTATCAAGTCTTGAGACTTTAAATGAAAGTAATTTACAATCATATGAATTAAAGAGGTTTGCCGGGACTAAGTTTGTGCTGTTTAATTTCTAAGGAAACCTAGGTCAGAACAAGATCCTGCCCCTCCTGACAGATGACCAAGGGGTGGATCTGTGCAGTGGTACTGTCTCTTTGTGTGAGGGGGAGGTCCCCTTATATAAAATAAATTAACCTATAACATTCAAAATCTATCGATGTCTCTCTCCCTGCTTTAGAGAGGCCAGGGCCATGAAGCCTGCAAACATGCAAGAGATGGTCTTTATCACTCTCTGCATTCAGACTGCCTTCCACTCCAGGGTCACCTCATCTCCTCTTGCAGTTTCAAATCAAGGGTGTGCTCATTATTTTATGGGCTGCAGGTTCCACTTCGCTTCCAAGGGATATGCTACGGGTGGTATTCCAAAAGCCAGAATAAAAACTAGATTTGACTTGTTCATGTACACTTAATATAATTCTTGAATTTAAGAGCTTCTCTACACATAATGCAAACAATTACTATTTGGAAGCTTACTTCAGGATGGTTTTTTTGGGGGGTGGGGTGGGGTGTCCTACAGCAGGATTTTTCAAACCATGTTCCAGGAACTTTATTGTTCAGAGACTAAAAAATGTAACTTGAACACAGCCATTTTTCACCAGACCTGTTTGTTTCTTGATCAGGGAATTTTAAAACAAGTTTCATTGTCTGAAAAACTCTATAGAGGGTGCTTAAAGCTCTGGAATTTTAGGTTGTGGATCTGTTCTCTTGAGTACTAAGAACTGTGATGCCAAGTTCCTCTTGGCCATCTTCAAGCCAAGATGACAGCAAGAATGACATATGCATTACGTAGAGTTCGTAAGGCGAAATAGTCCAGAAAGCAGACTAGAAGCACAAACACAGTTCTTCCAACAACTTTGGGGGCCCTTTGACAAACCTGCAAGATTGTTAATTGCACTTGAAAATTGTTTTCAATGGTTATATTTGCTTTGCTTGGTTGTATACAACCCAGAGCCACATTTATTGAGATTGACAGCTCTATAAATTATCGTATTTTTCGGAGTATAAGATGCACCTTACTTTTTGGGGAGGAAAATAAGAAAAAAGCTGATTGGCGGGTGGATGGGCCTCCTGGAATACCCCCAATCAGCTGTTCCCAGAGGTAAATTTTAGCAACAGGGTCCTTGGTTGTTAGCTCTGTGCCTTGCCTTTTTTTTTTCTGCCTCTCAAACTTCTGAAACTCTGTTTCAGAAAAAACTTGTTCTCCTGCCTCTGAAAGCCTCCAAAACAGAGCTTCAGAAAAAAAGCCTCTGAAGCTCTGTTTGGGGGCTTCTTTTCTGAAGCTTCTTTCAGCCTCTGAAAAAAGCTGAGCGGGGCTACATTCGGAGTATAAAATGCAGTCAGATTTTCACCCTCTTTTTTTGGGGGGGGGGGGAAGGTGTGTCTTATTCTCCGAAAAATATGGTAAATAAATAAGCTACTGGCAAGCTAAGAATTCTGTGGCACAAGGTTGCCATTTCCCAAATTACACCCATTTACTTCAGATCCACCAAGACGTACCAAAATTGCCCAAGGTAGCAGTGCAGCCCCTGGCTGAGGTGTAGCAGTCATCGATTCCCGCCATCATCAGTAGCTTCTTGGGAACGGGGGCAGACACAATCCCTGTGCCACGTGGGGCAGGAATGAGGCGAACCAGGACGGACCCACACCGGCCTGTCACCTACAAATGCAAACCAGACAAGAGGTTCACATAGTAAAGTAGTTCATGAGGACCCAGATTGTGTTTGTGGGAGGAGGGGGGCAGTAGGGTTATAAAACACTGCGAAGCGGTATAGAAGTGCTCTTGCTATTCAGCCAATGCAAAAGCTCCACAAAACTAGAAGTGTTACCTTGCACGGCACAGTGTGAGGCTTGCCAATCTTGTTTCCCCAATAGCCTCGCCTCACTGGCACGATGGAGAGTTTCGCCAGGATGATGGCCCCACGAATGGCCGTGGCAACTTCTTTAGAGCACTTGACCCCGAGACCAACATGACCATTGTAATCCCCAATTGCAACAAAGGCCTAAGGAGAAAAAGAGATAACCCATAATTCCACACCAGAAATGCAAACACCCGTTGCCATAAATACACACAAAGGCACCAACCACCCTGACAGCCAGCCCAATTTGAACTCTGCAAACACCTGGCCAAAAAACCTGATACTGAGCACAGTTTATCACAGGCAGTCCTCGGGTTATGACCATTCATTCAGCAACCATTTGAAATTCAAGCAGCATGAAAGAATGAGGCTTACCCTGGCCCCCAAGTTATGGGCACAGCAGTGTCCTTATGGTCAGAATTCAGGTACTTGACAACTCACCCACGTTTCCAGCCAAAGGGGTGTTTCAGGCCCCACCCAATCTCCTTCCTTCTCCTTGCCCTTTTGGCTACTTTGCGCATGGCCTCTTCCAGCAGTGGCGCTGGGGCTGATGTAGAGGCTGAGGCTTTCAGCAGTCTCAGCTCTCCACTGTTGCTCCCAGGGCTCTATGTCAGCCCAGGGGCACCCCAAGCTGTGGCCAGCCACCCCAATTCCACAGCCCAAGGCCACCGCCATCCTGCAGGCCCTGCCTGACTGTTCACTGAAAGTGAGCAGTTCACTGACTGTTCTCACTGAAAGGGAATGCCGCCTTAATTCTAGGTTGGATCTGTTATGTTTCCATCCATTAGTCCTTGTTCTGCCCTCGGGTGCTTTGGAGAACAGGTCAACCCCCTCTTCTCTGTGACAGCCCCTCAAGTACTGGAGGACTACCATGTTACCTTAGTCCTTTTCTTTGTTGGACTAGAAATACCCAGTTCCCACAACTATTCGTTGTACGCTTTATCCTCCAGTCCTTTAATCAGCTTTGTTGCTCTTCCCTGCACTCTTTCTAGAGACTCAACATCTTTTTGAGTACAAAAAGAGCAATCACTGAATGCAACATTCCAAGTGTGGTCTTACCAGTGCAGTATAACAATTCACATGATCTTGATTCTATCCCTCTGTTGATTGGATTGCATTGGCTTTTCTGACGGCTGCAACCCACTGCTGGCCTACATTTGTTTGTCCACTAGGACTCCTAGATCTCTCTCTCTGCTGTTGAATCAGGTACTATCCATTCTATACTGTGCATTTGGTTTTTCTTGCTTAAGGGCAAAACCTTACCTTTCACCGAACTGCATTTTGTTGGTAGGGCCCACTGCTCAAGTCTGCCAAGGTCCTTCTGAACCTAATGGATTTGCTATTTCCTCCAGGTTGGTTTTTATCTGCATTTTTGATTCTGATTGTTCCCCTTCTATCTCCTCATCTAGATAATTTATGAAGATGAGTACTGGGCCTAAGACAGAGCCTTGGAATACCCCGCTGCATGCTTCCCTCCAGGTCAATATAGTTCCATTGAGGACCACATGCTGAATGCGGGTGGTCAGCCAGTTACGAATCCCTCTGATGGTGAAGCTGTCTCTCTCACATTGTTCTATCTTAACAAGAAGTAGATTGTGATCTACTGTGAAATACTTATTGAAGTATACCATGTATACAGCAAGAATGCAATAAGGTTTGTCTGGCATGATGGTTTTGGAATTCTGGAGCACTTTTCTTTTGCTAATTCCAGTCCTCCGGTGCTTCAGGATTTTTAAAAGATATGATTCAGTGGTTCCAAAACCACGTCTGCTCCTTCAGAATATCCTTCAGATATTCAGTTCCTTCAGATATCAGGAAAAGTTCATTCTTTACATTGAACAAACTTTCAATGTAAAGTTTGCTTACTTTCCCAACTTGAAACAAATGAATCCCAGATTGGGAAGTCTGCTTTAACAAGTAAACATACCAAGAAAAAAGGAGGATGGTTTAGCTATAAGTTACATCAGGAATTTCTATTGCCATAGAAACTACACCTCCCAAGCACAGGAAGCAAAATGCAGCTGAGGTTACCTTGAACCTGGTGCGCTGGCCTGCCCGTGTTTGCTTCTGCACTGGCATGATTTTCAAAACCTCATCCTTCAGCGAGGAACCCAGGAAGAAGTCAATGATTTCAGACTCCTGAAAAATCAATAAACGATAAACTACCTCTCTATACTGCAAGAAATTTCACAATAACATCAACTCTCTTCATTGTTGACTTGGTTGATAAGTCAATCCTGGTTTCTGCAGACCCCCAGAACAAGTAGATACAATTTTCTTTGCAATATTTTTGGGAGTGGCCTGCCAGTAGGTTCTTCCTAGGGCTGAAAGTAACTGGGCAAGTCATCCAGATGATTTTCAAAATTAAGGTAGGACTAGAAGTTGATCTGCAGCTTTTAATTGAGTGCCAAACAAGCTCTCACTAAAATGGATTTTCTCTAGCTCCTTTTAAAACTCAAAATTAATAATACACCATGCAACAATAACTTAAAGAGAACAATTTCTTTCAAATTTTGTCTGGATTGTCTCACCAATTTTACTGGGTTATTACACAATTGAGCTTACCCTGTCCCCATCCCTGCAGCTATCTGTTATCCTCTGAGAAAGTAATGAGTTCTCCAAGTTTTTAAGAGTAATAAATACCTTGATTGGAAGAGAGAAAAGGTAGATCTCTTCCAGAGATTTGATCTTCATGTCCTTTACCAGTCGGCCTAGTTTGGTCACAGGCATCCACTGCAAAAATAGAAATGGGTCTATTAAAGAACTCAAACTTCCTTCAGCAACAATGTAAGTTTCATATATAAAAGGCAACCAGTTGGAGCACTTACAATTTTAACAAGATAGCACATGGTACTTGGAGGATGGTATGCATTTTAACAATCCATCCCCTTCCTTCCTATTTGCATGTTTTCTTTGTTATGCAGCGGACACCCAATTATATGTTGCCCTTGACCCCAGAGAGCAAAGTCCAGTTCTGTTCTACAGGAATCAATCGGAAGGTTTAATTTCTGTAACTGTCATAAATGGAGAAAAATGTATTAACATAACTAAAGGTTCTCTTAACTATAGTGGCCTCTGCTGAGTTCTGTCTGGCTTGAAACAGACCAGTGCATACATCCAGAGGGCTGGCTTGCTTTATTAGATTTGTTGGTTGCCCATTTCAGTTAAGTATTCTGACTTTGATTTATTCAATCCTAATAAAAATGAAAACATAATCAGCTTTCCTAAAATCTTTTATTTATTACCAGAGAATGGCATGCCTGGAACTACATCTAGAAAAGCCATTTCCATTTGTTTCAATGAAAATACAGCACATTTTCTCCCGACTTCAAAAAGGGTACCAGGGTAATTCTACTCACTTCTTTGTCCTCAGCTTTGCCTCGAGCCCCGCGACCACGGCCCCGACCACGGCCCCGACCTCTTCCACGGCCCCGGCCTCCACTGCCGAAGCCACCTCGGAAGCCTCCTCTGGCGGCGGCGGCAGCAGCTCCTCCTCCTCCTCCTCCTCCTGCTCCTGCCCCTCCCGCAGCACCGGCGTCATCCGCCATTTGCTAGAGGGGGGGGGGGGTTACATTTGCAACCGTATGAATTATTTCAGAACACACAGGCTACGGGTGCCGCAGAAGGCAAAAACGACCACGCAGAAAAACCGGACGGAAAGAAAGCCAGAGCCGGGCTCCAAGTCCCATTTCCAGCCTGAAGCGGCCCTAAAGCAAGCGGAGAACGAAGCAAGCCCTAGGAAGGCCAGCGGGAAGGGGGGGATGGGGGCCCCGCAAGCCAGACGGCACAGGGCGGAGGGCCGCTCAGGCGCTCTCGGGGGCTCTTCTGGGGCCAATGGGCCCAGCGCAGAAACGCTCTGGGGAGGGAAGGGCACCTGACCCCAAGCAGCCTCCCTCCCGCCCGAAACCTCCCCCTCCTGACGCATCTCCCTCCCTCCCTCCCTCCCGCCGATTCGCGCGCCCGGCTACTGGAGCCACGTGCGCGGCACGAGCTCCCGAGCAGCGGAGCCGCACGACTTCCGGGTTCCTTCACAGCGGATTCCCGCTGCCGTCCGTCCTCATCGAAAGCGGGGACCCCCCCCCAAAAAAACCCCCTGCTCTCTGGAGGACGGAGAACCTTCCTAGCCGCTCCCCAGAACCGGACCCAGCGCCGCGGCCCCCCCGAAAGTGATGGCGGCGGATACCGCCGCGAACAGCACCGGCAGCTACTTACGTGCGATAGAATAGAAGGCCGAACGCGCGCGGGGAGGGGTATTTAATGTCGGCTCCTCTCGCGAGATCCGTTATCTCTCAAAGCGCGTGCGCGAGGTCCTATTTCCCTACTTCCTAAACCGATCGCGCAGGCGCACAGGCGCTCGCTCCGCGCCGCGCTCTTGGCCGGATCGAGCATGAATTAAAACGCCCGGGATCGAGCACGGATTAGAACACCAAGGCTATAAAAGGAGCGGCGGCGGGCGGGCTTGGCGCGCGTTTTCCGGGAAAGTAAGAGGTGCCGCCGCCTGTGCTTGAGGTCGTCGGTGGGTTCAGCCTTGGCCGGCGCGGGTGGTTTGTATAATGCCCGGTGAGCGGTGCACTTTGGTCCTGTTGCAAAGGAATTGCTTAAGCCTCTGTTTGCTGCCTCTGGAAATTCACGGCCACATCAGACGCAGCTTGTCTTAATAAAGGCTCTTTTGGTGTGGCTGGGTTCGTCTGTTCCACGTGGTGACTGGTTGTGTCGCTTCTGCCGAATATCTTATTCTGCACTTTTCTTTAAAAAAAGCAATCCTGAAATGCTGCCCTCTTCAAAATAACTTGCGTGATTTTTGCACTTTTGCAAATGATACAGGTGGGAAGTGTAGTTGAAACTACCTTTAGCATTATGTTGTCCTTCACCTATAAAAAGAGCAAGCTGCATTTTTGATACTTTGAAAAAGAAACCCTCCCTTTCAATTTTATGTAACACAGGTTCCTGAAATAGAGTGGATGGCAAGCCTACGACATAATCAAGACCGGTGGTTGCTGCAGCTAGAGCTGATGGATGTTGTTGTGTTGGGTACCACGAGGGTTGAATGAAAAGGGATGCCTCCCAAATCCAGCCCTGTGTTAGAAGCCCCGATATATTCTTTAGCATCTGTTCTTTCACCTCCGTTGGTGGGAAGTTGCTGTGAGAAAAGGTGGTGTTGCCATTGCTTGTGAAATGGAAGCCTTCACTGAATATTCCTCAGTACGCTTTAAACAACGTGCGGTGATTGAATTTTTGACTGCTGAAGGAGTTCCCCCAATTGAAATTCACCGCCAAATGCTTGCTGTTTATGGTGATGATTGTGTGGATGTGAGTACTGTGCGTCGCTGGGCCAAAAAATGTAAAGGTGGTAAACCAGGAAGAACTGATTTATGTGATCAAGAACGCAGTGGAAGACCAGTGACGGCCACTGATCAGTTTCATGTGAAAAAGGTTGATGAACTGATCAAGGACAATCGGCAGATCACGCAAAGAGAAATTGCTGCCAAACTTGGCATTTCACAGGAACGTGTGGGACACATTATTGATATTCTTCAGTATCGGAAGGTTTGTGCAAGATGGGTTCCTCGCATGCTGACACCAGAGATGTATACAGCATATACAGATGGCAAGTGCAATTAAAATTGCCTTTTGCATTTATGGACAATATTATCCTTCATCCCTATAAAGGGATTGTAACTTGAAAGGGAACATTCTTTTAAAATTATGTAACAAACAGATCTCTGAAATAGAGTAGGTGGCAAGCTTACATTCTGTTCAATAGGTGTAGTTGCACTACCGTGATCCGTACTAACAACATTCCATGCCCCAGTTCCACCACTTTGCTGGCTATTGGCTAGCAGCTGTTGGACATTGTAGGTGTTTTCTGCTTATGTACAAGTTTCTAATGTAGAGTTTATCTTGGTTTGCTCAAGAGAGAACCCTCGGCTGGGAGTTCGCTCAAGGCTGAATTTGGAATGCTGGAAGTTTGTGTTAGAAACTTTTCAGCTGTTAAAAGAAGCTGCTTTGCATTGTAATACTATGACTTCTGGGGTTTTAGGGCACTGTCTGAAAATAGTCCTTGGCTTCCTTTGTGGCCTTGGATAAGATAACTGTGCCCAAAGCAAAAAGGAGCAGTAAGCTTATTGCCTTAAGCACAGTCTTTGGCCAATAAAACCCAGGCTCCTATATCTCATGAAAATACAACATGGTTGAAATAAGATTCAAAATTAAGATTCAAAATACTAACATACATTTTTCTCAACAGATGCTGCAGAGGAAGATACACTTTGAAGATGTATATGCTGCAAGATCTTAACTACATACCTCTGGAAGAAGGTGTGTTCCCTTCCCCACAACTATTGGAGGAGACTCAACATTTAGAGCAGGGGTCACCAACCTTTTGGACCTCAGGGACCACTACATTCATAATTTTAAATCCCACGGACCAGTAATATGATTTTTTAAAAAAAGATAAATAGTATTTAGTGCAATATAAAAAATGCAAATAATTTTTCTGTGGACCACCAAATTTTCTCATGGACCACCATTGACTCAGCCTTCCGAGGTTGATAAAATGAGGACCCAGATTGTTGGGGGCAATGTGATGACTCCGTAAACCCCTTACAGAGGGCTGGAAAGCACTGTGAAGTCTAAGTGCTATTGCTATTTAGATGTGCCAAGCTGTTGTGCATATTGATTAGTTGGCAGAGGAATATATATGATTTTATATTAACTATAGCCTTTCCTCCAAAGGAATGAAAATGTATTTGTGAGGAGACTTAACATTTGCAAGGTTTTTTGATTTATAAAATAAACATTTTTGTGATGTATATATGTTTTGTTTGTGAATTATTTATCTAGTTCTTGAGCTTATGTAATATCCCAATGTATGTATGCCAAGCAGCTGCCATGTTCCACTTCACTATGAAAATTAAGAACAATAACAAAGCCTAACTGATGCAAAACTCCTATTTCCATTAATTTTCAATTACAAGAATGGGTAGGCCAGAACATTTCTGCCTTGAGGTTGGGGGGGAGGGGTTTGATGTGGCCTCATGGCTCTTATCAGCAAAAGATATACATTTTCCCCCTCCAATTAAGGTTTGTGTTTGTGTGCATACATATGTATATTCAACCACTGATTTGAAGGACAGCCAGCTAGATGTATCAGAAGCATATTCAGCTCTATTGGTTAGGTTTGCAAAGTTTATCGGGATAACCCTGGTTAGCCTTTGGATGGGTTAGGGCTAGAAACCCAGTTACCCAGAAACTCTGTGACGGAAGGCCAGTCTGACAAGTCAAGCCACTGGGAATATTTGTAGTTCAGGGTTGAACTGGTTGTTTTCTTGCAGAGGTTTCATTACCCAGTGAAGTAACCTCGGTGCTGGAAGGGATTAACACTAGACCACAATCAAGCAGTAAACAATGCCCCAATCCAAGAAGTATGGAAACTCAGGCCAGCAGTTCAACCAAAGAGCCGCCAAGAACCCTCCCACCAATGCTGACAAAGCAAGCCAATGGGGTATAGAACGAGAACAAACTGCTCCTTTGTAGCACTGACGGCGTTGCCCAGGTGAGCAATGACACCTATGCAAGAAAAGAAGCTCAAGAGATTTCCAGGGACCCCACAAGTCAAGCCCTGGAAGGAGCCATGGCAACTCACCACCTCTCCCTCTGCCAGGAAAAAGGGAACGGAAGAGTCGTGAGTCTGCCAGGAATTGGTCCTCCGAATGAAAAAGGACCTCCCCCCCCCCACCGCTACCAGCCGGCCCTGCTGCTCCCGGCGGTGTTGGGGAAGTTGCGCTTGCCGTGTCGCCTCCGCGAAGGGCGACTTGCGAGAGGGAGCAGGAAGCTGCCCTTTCGCGCCTCAGTGCGCCCCTCTCCACGTTTTCGTCCCTCTATGCTTTGCTTGCGCCACGGCGACGCGCCGGAAGTAGACGCATTTTCCCGGAAGCACGTGGAGGTCTTCCGGGCGTCCAGGCGAGGGGACTGGAACCGCGGAGCGACCGAGCCGGGGCTCGAGGATGGCGGTCTCGAGCTCGTCGGCTAACTTGAAAAGCAAGTGAGGAAAGGGAGGCGCCGGGGGGGGGAGGGGGGCCACGGGAGCCGCGACTGTTGTCGACGGGGGGGGGAGGAAAGTGCGCCGTCGCCATAGCGACCGCGTTGCGGTTTGGGGGCCTTTGGGTGGCTGCGCGCGCTCGGCTTGGGCACCGGCTGTGCTTAGTTGGACCGAGCGTCCGCAGAGGGTTTTCCTCACCAGAAGCGGCTTGCGAGAGAGCCAGCGAGTAGGGAGCCCAGGCCGACGGTGGCGGCTCCAGCCCAGCTCGGGAAGCCAGGCAGAGCCGGGATTGCTGAATGCTTGGATGGGAGGCCTCTGGGCGATCCCAGGAGAAAGCGAAGCCTCCCGGAGGAGCGAGGGGCACAGCGCTGTGTAATGCGGACAAGAAGAGCTGGATCGTCCTGACTCGGAGATCTTCGTCTGCAGCTCAGAGCACTTGGCGGCACAGCCCCTTTGAAGGCTTCCTGGGCTGCTAAAGGAGGAACCGGGCTGGCTTCTTTCTCCTGGTCGCAGCGGCGCTCGACCCTCTCGCAGAAGAGTAGCCCGGCTTGGACCCTTTGTGGAGCCCGCTGAACCACAGATGAGAGAACCCTCATATAAACACCCACAAACACAGGCGAAATGTGGCTTGGCTGTGACTAACCAGCTACCATTAAAAAGAAATCAACGGGCATGAAACGTGCTTCCGGTGATGGAAATATTCACTTGGTTTAATGACCAATTTAATGGTTGCTGAGAGAGTTCAGAATATCAGAGTTGGGATGGACCCTGGAGGTCATCTAGTCCAACCTTCTGCCCGAGCAAGAGACCCTTCCAGACAAATGGTTGTCCAATGTATTCTTCAGTGATGGTTGAATAGGCTCTGGTGTATCGAGGAAAATAATAATTTTCACCCACCACCACCTTCTGAGGCAGTTTAAGATGTGGTAGTTTTGACTGGCCTCAGATGGCAAAGTGAGTTTCCATCTCTTAAAGGGGACGTGAATCTTGGAGGAAAAATCCTCTTTCTTACTATGCTGAATTGCTTACCATTTATCCTCAATGGATCACCTCACATTCAGCAATTTGTACAGATTTATAAAACAGGGCCTTAACTGGATCAAGCCACATCTAGTCCAACAATCTGTTTTCAGATACCATTTTCCCAAGAGGCCCACCTTTTTGTCTCTTAGCAGATAGTCTTCAAAGAGCTGTTGATCCCATGACTTCTAATTAGGCCAACAACATTATTGAATTCCTATTGGTAAACCTGGCTGTCTTTTTCTACCTTTTAAATGCAATGTCCAGAACAGCATAGTGTTTCAGAAGGGACCTCGCTATAATCGTATAAAAGGGCATTTCTATATTGGTAATTGTTGGGTCCTTGGTGTTCTTTGAGATTGGCTGTTAGATGTCAGATAAGCCTGCAGTAAGGCTAGCCTTATTGGTGATTTGATTCTTGAAGAGAAAGCTGATCTGGCTTGTATAACCGAGACCTGGCTAGGCCCAGAGGAAGGTATTCCCTTCTCAGAAATGTGCGCACTGGGTTATCGAGCATGGCACCACCTAGACCTCAGGATTGTGTGTGTGTGTGTGTGTGGCTGTTGTTATCAAAGAATCTGGCAGCCTCCAGGGACACTGCTGTATAAGTGCCTGGCTGTGAGACCCTTTTTCTTAGGTTGAGCTGAAGGGATCAGGTGGGATTGCTGCTGCTGTACCAGCCTCCCTGCTGTGTGGCAGCTTCCCTACCTGGGTTCCTGGACTTCACCGCAGGGCTGGCAGTGAAGCTCCCCAGGTTATAGTTCTGGGAGACTTCAACCTGCCATTCGTGGGGATGGGTTTGGAGGTAGCCAGGGATTTCGTGGAACCCATGACTTCTATGGGCCTGTCCCAGATTATCAAGGGCACAACTAGGAATAGTGGCCACACATCCGATTTGGTGTTCTTGTCAGAGCAGTACCTATGTGATCTGGAATTGGTGAACTTGCCTTTGATTCTCCTGTCATGGTCAGATCACAGTCGGGTGGCAATGAGTTTCTCAAGAGCTGTAACCTCTCCCTGCAGAGAGGCAAGTCTTAATAGATTGGTCTGGCCCCGGCGACTACTGGACCAGATGGATGTCCAGAAGGAACTGGGGGTTATAACTGCGGATCTGTTGCGCAGTCTGGCTTAGCTCTTAGTCACTCTTTGGAATAGGAAGGTGACTGAGGCTCTGGGTAGGATTGTGCCCATGTGACTTCTCCTCACCCGTAGACCTCTCTGTCCTCCTTGGTACAAAGAGGAACTGAGAGGGATGAAACTGATGAAGAGACATCTAGAGTGTTGCTGGTGGAAGCCAAGGGATGAACTCAATCGAACACGGATAAGAGCTGCTTTTAAGGCCTACCAGGTGGTGACTCATGCAGCAAAGTGTAAATACTTCTTCGCACTAATTGTGACTGCAGATAATCGACCAGTGACCCTCTTTAAGGTGAACCATCTCCTCCTATGGAAGGAGGAAGCTGAGGTCCCCCTGAAGGGGACAGGCTGAGGAATTTGCAGATTTTTCTGGAAGACAAAATTGCTCGACCGTTCCCAGTTAGATACCGGCATGGTTGCTGGTCTGGTGTAGGCCCCTGGGGCAGGTTCTTGCCATGTTATCTGGGAAGGGTTTGACTCTGTCGCTCCTGAGGAAGCAGACAGGATTCTAGGGAGTATGCGTGCAAGCACCTGTGTTTTAGACCTGTGTCCCTTCAGACTTGTGAAAGCTTCCTGAGAGGTGACAGGCAGGTGGACTTCTTACAGGAGGGGGTAGTGCCCCAGCACTTTAATGAGGCTATGGTCTGCCCTCTTCTCAAGAAGCCATTACTGTATTCCACCCTGTTGGATAATTTCTGACCTGTCTCCAATCTTTTTGGGGAAGGTGGTTGAGAAGGTGATTGTGCGGCAGCTCCACAGGTTTCTGGATGAAACGGATTATCTAGATTCAGTCAGGATTCAGGCCTGGATATGGGAGAGAAATGGCACCGGTTGCACTTTTTGATGATCTCTGGTGGGAGTGGGATAGTGCATCCATCCTTGCTCTACTTGACCTCTTGGGGCTTTGGATACCATCGACCATGGGGTTGGGAGTGGGAGGCTTTGTGCTGTCCTGGTTCACTTCTTTCCTCTGTAGCTGCTCTCAGCCAGTGTTAATAGGAGGTGAGAGATCTAGCCCTCGCACACTGCTTTGCAGGTCCCTCTCTATTTATTTTATTTTTTTAATTTATTTTTATTTGTCAAGAACCAAGTATAAACATGGATGGGATACATAAAATAGATACAAATAGAGGAAACATTAGGACAGGGACGGAAGGCACGCTGGTGCTCTTATGCACGCCCCTTACAGACCTCTTAGGAATGGGGTGAGGTCAACAGTAGACAGTCTTAAGGTTAAAGTTTTGTGGGGTTTGGGATGAAACCACAGAGTCAGGTAGTGCATTCCAGGCATTGACCACTCTGTTGCTGAAGTCATATTTTCTGCAATCGAGTTTGGAGCGGTTCACTTTAAATTTGTTTCTATTGTGTGCTCATGTATTGTTGTGGTTGAAGCTGAAGTAGTCATTGACAGGATATTGTAGCAGATGCTTTTTTGAGCTACGCTTAGCTCATACCGAAGAAGGCATAGTTCTAAGTTTTCTAAACCCAGAATTTCAAGTCTGGTGGCATAAAGTATTTTGTTTCGAGCAGAGGAATGGAGGACTCTTCTTGTGAAATATTTCTGGACACATTCAATTGTATTAAAGTCCGATATGTAGTGCAGGTCCTCTCTGTTCCTGTTCAAAATCCACGTGAAGCCATTGGGTGAGATCATCCGTCACCACGGACTGAGATATTATCAGTATGCTGATGATACTCAGCCATATATCATATCTTGTGATGAGTTAAGGCAGTGTTTCCCAAACTTGGCTATTTTAAGATGCATGGACTTCAACTCCCAGAATTCCCCAGCCAGTATGCCTGGTTGAGGAATTCTGGGAGTTGAAGTCCATACATCTTCAAAGGGTCAAGTTTGGGAAACACTGAGTTAAGGGATGCCATGACCTCCCTCTCACAGTGCCTGGAGACTGTTAGGGGCTGGATGGGGAGCAACTGAATCCTGGCAGGCTCTGGGTTTGGGATTCTTTGGTCCATGGAGAATTGCCACCTTTGGTCTTGGATGGGGTGGCATTGCCCCAAACAGATCCAGTATGTAATTGGGGCTCTCCCGGATTCACGACTCCTGCTCGAAGAGCAGGTGGCAGTCATGGCCAGGAGGGTCTTTGTGCAACTGCGGGTTGTGCGCCAGTTACGCCCTTTCCTGGACCAACAATCCCTACTCACAGTCACTCATGCCTTGGTATATAGCTATAGGAGCTATAGGAGCCTTGGTAGTACAGTGGTTTAATGCACCCTGTTATTAACACAGCTGCCTGCAATTTCTGCAGGTTCGAATCTTACCAGGCTCAAGGTTGACTCAGCCTTCCATCCTTTCTAAGGTAGGTTAAATGAGGACCCAGTTTGTGGGGGCAATAAGCTGACTTTGTATAAAAAATATACAAAAGTATGAAGGCTATTGCTTAACGCATTGTAAGCTGCCCTGAGTCTCCGGAGAAGGGCGGCATATAAATCAAATAAAAATAAAAATAAAATAAAATAAAATGCCCTAGTCACCAAGAGGCTTGACTATTGCAACATGCTGTACATGGGGCTGTCCTTGAAAAGCATCCGGAAGCTTCAGTTGGTGCAAAATGCATTGGCCCTCATGGTTTTGTGCAGACCTCGGTGTGCACATGTGTCATTGTGGAAGCTGCATTGGTTGCTGATTTGCTTTTGGACGCAATTCAAGGTGCTGGTTGTCACCTTTGAAGGCCTTCATGGCTTAGGACCACGTTATCTGAGGGACTGTCTCTTGCCGGTCACATCCACTTGCTGACCCACTAGAGCGGGGAGGCAAGGAATGTCATGCATCCCATTCCCCTAAGGAGATGCATCTGGAGGGCCTTCTTGTGGTAGCTCCCTCCCTCTGGAAGTTAGACTGGCCCCCACTCTGACACTCTTTTAGAAGGCCCTGAAGACCTGGTTCTACCAGCAGGCCTGGGGAATCCAGAGCGGGATGGAGCCCATTAAATGTGTGTTGGGGGTGGGTGGGGTGGGTTTTTTTATTATTTTTATTTTTAGTTACTGTTATTTCTTTGATATTGTGATTTTATTTCTTGTAAGCTGCCTTGAGTCGCCATCAGCGAATAGGCAGCAATATAAATTTTCCAAAAAAATATATTTGAGGTTACTTCTGACAAAGAAGGCTATTTATTCAATCTCTGTGTCACTTGTGGTGAACCACTAAAAGCTCCTGAATCCTAATGGTTTGCCTACTTATTGTTTGTTTTAATTAAAACATTTGTTTAAGGCGGGGAGGGGAGGGAAATAGATGGGTTGTGCTGTGGGCACAATAGTGTCCATCGCAGTAAGTTGTCTAACTCAAGGTCAAGCTTGGTCCAATCAGATAGTTTAGTAAGTGGATTTTTTTTCCTGGATAAGGATGTCGCGTATTTTTTGACTAATGGTTGATTAATTCATTTTTCCTCTTTTTTCCCTTGTTAATTCCTTGAGTAAAATTGGAGGTTTCTTGGCAATGTTTCGATGAAGTCTCATTCGTCATCTTCAGGCTGGTGTTCTCGGCTTCGTGCTTCTAGGAGCAATGTGTGATCGCAGCTGTTTCTTCCTTTTAACTGCCAGTAGGGGTGTGAACTGATTGGGTGGAAGCTTGACTGTGTTCTGATTGGGTGGAGGTGTGTTCTGATTGGTTGGGGGTTTGGCTGTGCTCTGATTGGATGGGGGTGTGTTCTGTTTAGGTAGGGGCTTGGTTGTGCTTGGGTTAGTCTGAGTTGCAGGGGGATTTGAGCTGGTGTGCTGCATTGCTGTTGTTTGGCTTCGCCTTCGTGGTCGTGCCACATCTTCATGATGGGTGTCAGTTTGCTTCATGTATGGATTGGAGGGGTTTAAAGTGGCTAATGATGCAGCTGTGGTCTGGCTTCTGGTTTGTGGTCGTGCCTCATCGGTGTGGATTTGGGTTTGTTTTTTGCGTGGATGTGTGGTGGTGCCATCCTGTGTGGTTTTCGTGAGTGGGGTCTGGTGTCATTCTTTGTGTTAGGGACTCATTTGTCAGTAAGGGCGGGTTTCCAAATGGCTGGTAGGCGGGAGGTATCATCTCGTTTATTCATGCTGTGTGGGTGTTTTTCTATCTCGATGGCTTCTCTGATTATTCTGTTGTTAAAGTGTTCAGTTTTGGCGATAGTTCTGGTCTTTTTAAAGTCAATTTCATGTCCTGTGGCTCTAAGGTGCTGGACCAGGGAAGAAGTTGGTTCTTCTTTTCTGATTGAGTTCTTGTGTTCTTCAATGCGTGCACTTATTCTTCTGTTGCTTTGTCCGACGTATGTGGTGGGGCAGGCGGTGCATGGGATTTCATATACTCCTTGATTTTCTAACTCAATTTTGTCTTTGGGGTTTCTTAGGATGGTGGATATTTTTTGGTTTGTGCAGAATGCTGTCTTGATGTTGTGTTTGTGGAGGATCTTGCTGATTCTGTCTGTGGTGCCTTTTATGTATGGGAGGAGGGCTTTGCCGTTTTCTTGTTCTCTGTCTTGGATTTTAGTGGGGGTTTCTTTTTGGATTAGGTTGGTAATCTTATTTCTTTGGAATCCGTTGGATGTTAGTACGTTAGTGAGAGTGTGTAGTTCAGTTTTTAGGTGTTGTTCGTCAGCTAAGCGTTTTGTTCTGGAGATGAGTGTCTTGGCTACGGAGTTGATCTGTGCTGGGTGGTGGTGTGAGAGTGTGTGCAGCTAGCGGTTTGTGTGTGTTTTCTTCTGGTAGATGGTGTGTCCTAGGAAGCCATTGGATTTCTTGTAGACTAAGACATCCAGGAAGGGAAGTTGGTTGTTAACTTCTGTTTCCATGGTGAACTGTATTTTGGAGTGTAGGCTGTTGAGGTGTGTGAGGAAGTTGTCCAGTTTTTCTTTCCCGTGTGGCCAGATTATGAAGGTGTCGTCTATGTATCTGAGCCAGAGTTTGGGTTTGTGATCAGATTTTTCTAGAGCTGGGTTTCAAAGTGTTCCATGTAGAGGTTTGCAATGACAAGTGAGAGGGGTGATCCCATGGGTGCTCCTTCTATTTGTTTCTATTTTTGTCCGTTATAGATGAAGTATGTGTTGGATAGGCAGTGGTCAGATCTAGGATGTGCTTGGGGGGGCTTATATTTATTTTGGATAGCTGTCAAGGCTTCTTTGATTGGCACTTGGGTGAAGAGGGATATGACATCGAAGCTCACGAGTAGGTCGCTGGGCTGTACGTTTTGTTTCTTTATAATCTCTATGAACTGGAATGAGTTTTTTACGTGTGAGGTGATGGATTCTGCATAGGGCTGTAGTTGTTTGGTGAGAAATTTGGCTAGGTTTTGTAGAGGTGAGCCTATGGAGCTGACTATGGGTCTAAGTGGGGTTCCTTCTTTGTGTATCTTGGGGAGACCATAGAGCTTAGGGCATCTGGATGATTTCTCTCTGGGAATGATTCTTTGCTGGATCTCTTCGCTGATGGGGGAGGCTTTTATTTTGGATCTAGTGGTTTTTTCCAGGTAGGTGGTGGGATCTGTGTTTAGGGGTTTGTATGTGGAGTCTTGGAGTAGGTTGGTTAATTTGGTTTGGTAGTCAGATGTGTTCATAACCACCGTGGCGTTGCCCTTGTCTGCTGGTAGGATTATTATGCTGGTGTCTTCTTTCAGGTTAAGTAGTGCTGTCTGTTCCTCTTTGGGTAAGTTGCTTTTGGGTGGCTTGCTGGTGCAGAGGATGTTGGTGATTTCGAGTTGTGTTTTTTTTTGTTTTGTTTTTTTAATTTGATTTATATGCCGCCCTTCTCCGGAGACTCAGGGCGGCTTACAATGCATTAAGCAATAGCCTTCATACTTTTGTATATTTTTTATACAAAGTCAGCTTATTGCCCCCACAAACTGGGTCCTCATTTAACCTACCTTAGAAAGGATGGAAGGCTGAGTCAACCTTGAGCCTGGTAAGATTCGAACCTGCAGAAATTGCAGGCAGCTGTGTTAATAACAGGGTGCATTAAACCACTGTACTACCAAGGCTCTTACCAGTCTGATTCTGTTAGCATCATCGGGGTTGATTTTGGTCAGGCTGGTTTCAACTCCGCATATAATGGTTTCAGTGGGGATGTGTTTGGGAGCGACTGCAAAGTTGAATCCTTTGGAAAGGACATTGGTTTCGGCTTTGGTGAGGATCCTATCTGAGATGTTATGCACTGTTTGTTTCATGTGTGGCTGTGAGGGGGGAGGGGTGTCGAGTCCTGCCGGAGCTCGCCATCGATGGGGTGTGTGGGAGACGAAGGAGTGGAGATAAGCAGCCGCAGAGAACACACAAACAGTTCCTGGATAGCAGCATTCAGGGCAATGATTGATGACGTTGCTGGGCCTCTCCGATTCTGCTGTCCTCGCTGCTCGCAGCTGTTACTGTTAAGGGAGTGGGGGGTGCTTGATTGATAATCACCGGATGTATGTTTAAGGGGCTGAGTTTTTGTTAAATAGCGCTGTGGTGTGATTACACCCAGCGCTGACTTTGAACCAAAACACCGACTTGTACTTTACTTTTGACTGCAAGCTTATCATTGCCAAAGTAAACCCTGATTCTCTGTGTGTTACTGGTGATTATTTCCTATCGCAGTTCTGAACGAACGACAAGCCGAGAGAAAGTCAGCGCTTGGTTCTTTTTCGCAAGAGGTGAGGAGTCCCTGTGGCTTTGCAGCAAAGGGGGATATGGCAGAAGGGACGGCCTTGGAAGAGCAGGAGTGTGGTGGAGATGTGGAGGGGGAGGAACCACTGATAGAGGAGGTGAAGGAGAGTGTGGAACAGTTGGCAGTGAAACCAAAAGTCAAGCAACCCAAGAGCGCCCCGCCCCGACCGGAGGAGGAGAGTTTTCCAGGACAACGGGCTCGGACGGGGGATTGGTGGCACAGCTCTGTTCTCCTCGGGCCACGGATGCCAACATCCCCTCGCTTGGGAGCATCTTTCCAGGGCTGGAGGGAGAGGCGATGGACTGAGGAGGATGAAGGGGATTGGGGGTATCCTGCCTCATCCGGTCCCAGCACCATGGATACGCTACGTGAGCGTTTTGGGGAATCTGGATTTCGTGACGCCCCATCCTGGCAGCCCTGGGTTGCAGGGCTGGAGCCTCCAGGTTCTTCTTGGCAGGATACAGGGGTGACCGCTTCGGAGACCCAGTTCCGGCTCACAAGTCCTAAATTGAGGATGGAGCGGACCTCTAGACGATCCATGGACCAACCCCCTCCAGAACAAGACCAAGGTGCCTCGTCGGGAGACCTTGGAGCCGGTCCTGAGCCCCAACCAACGCAATTGGCAGGGGGCTTACCTGTTGGGGGTCGCGGGGCGACGAGGGACCAACCTAGGCAGGACAGGAGAGCGACTGGAGCAGCGAGGACCCCAGGCCCCATGCCTTGGCCTCCGGGGCCCCCGCCGGGGCTGTGGGTCCCGCAGGCCGTTTGGGGACCACCTGCCCTGCAGACTTCCTTTGACGGAAACCCTGAACGAGTGGCTATTTTCTTAAGCCAGGTGATAAGCCATATGGACCAATATGGACAGTGGTATCCCTCCCAGTGGGCTATGGTGGTTGCTGTTACAGGGGTCCTGACGGGAGAAGCAGCTGAGTGGGTGGCAGGCCTCCATGCTAAACATGCAAGGGAACTCGTGGACCTGGGACGATTTCTGGAGGCTCTTCGTGCCAGATTTGAAGACGAAACAAGCGCCCAGGTTGCAGAGGGGGATTTGTTTGCGCTTAAGCAACGGGGCGTACCAGCAAAGGAATATGTACAGGAGTTCCGAAAGATTGCGGCTCGGTTGGTGGGGTGGCCAGAACGTCTTCTGGTGCACCAATTCCATAAAGGACTAGACCGTGATTTACGGCAAGCCTGCGTGTACCGGGGCTTGCCCCCCAAGTTGAGTGTGTGGTACAAGGCAGCCATCGAATTGGACGTCGGTCTCCGAGAATTCCGTATACGGGGTGAAGGGGTTGCAAGTCAAGGAAAACGACCAGCAGAACGCACACAAACACCCAAGGAGACTAAACCGAATGCTGGCTCCGGCTTGGGGGAAAGGATCCAGCGGCCTGCGTTTCGTTGCTTCAGATGTAATCGCCTTGGTCATCGAGCAGCCGACTGTCCTCATCCCATGCCCCGTAACTTGGACCAAAACCCCCCTCCTAGAGCTGTGTTGAGAGGCAGAGGCCGACCAACATCCGAACGGTCCCAAATGACTCAAACATCCTGTATGGAGAGGGATCCCCTGGCTACAGATACTAAGAAAGTGGTGGCGGAAAAGTTCCCGATTGTGGCTGGGGATAGTGATGACGACGATGAGGACCCACATGACCCGATGGTGAGCGACCCCATCCGACCTTTTGTGGTACCAGTCGTACTCCGAAACCCACGGGCCACCACTGGACGCCGATATGAGGCATTGATTGACTCAGGGTGTACTCGTTGTTTAATTCGTAGGGCGATAGTTGACGAACTTGGGCTGCGGGTTGTGCGGTTGAGAACCCCTATTACCTTTGAACAAATGGATGGTTCATTGCTGGGAGGGGCACCAGTGACTCATATAACAGAAAAGGTGCACCTCGATATTGGGGAGCACACCGAAACTATTCGGTTTATTATAGTGGAGAAAATGTTAGAACCAGTGATTTTAGGATTAGCATGGTTGGACAAGTGGGCTCCTACGATATGGTGGGAAGGGGGTTTTCGCAAACTTCGATTACCGTTGGGACCTCCCCCTACCAAGGAGGAAAAGGAGCCAGCAGGGGGAATAGAAGCAGAGAGCCCACCAGTAGACACGACGTATCCTGATGTGTATAGGGATCTCGCCAGAGTCTTTAGTGAGGAGGAATGTGAGACCCTGCCCCCTCACCGGCCTACGGATTGCAGTATTGAGTTAATACCCGGGGCGAAGCTACCCAAGCCCCGGATGTATTCAATGACACAACCCGAACTAAAAGAATTACGGAAATATATAGACAAGAACTTGGCCCGGGGTTTTATCACACCTAGTCGATCAAAGATGGCTGCCCCTGTCCTGTTTCGTGGGAAGAAAGACGGGGGTTTACGCTTATGCGTTGACTTCAGAGGTCTCAATGCAGTGTGTGTGGAGCCCCTCTATCCACTTCCCTTAATGAAGGACCTGTTAGCTGCCCTAGCCACCGGTCGTATCTTTACGAAACTCGACCTACGCGAAGCGTATTATAGGATACGAATCAAACCAGGGGATGAGTGGAAAACAACATTCAATTGTCCCTTGGGAAGCTATCAGTTCCAGGTCATGCCGTTCGGACTACAGGGCGCCCCTGCGGTGTTCATGCAGTTTATCAATGAAGTGCTGCATGAACATCTGTACAGGGGTGTCCTTGTATATTTGGATGACATCTTAATTTACACGCAAACTGAAGAGGAACATATATCTCTGGTCCGACAGGTCTTAGACAAATTATTAGCTGCTAAGCTGTACGTGAAACTATCCAAATGTGAGTTTCACAAAAAGAGGATAGATTATCTAGGCTATAGAATATCAGAGAGCGGGGTAGAGATGGATCCCAGAAAAGTCCAGGCAGTGCTTGAATGGCAGGCCCCTAGAACCAGAAAGCAATTACAGAGCTTTCTAGGCTTTGCAAACTTCTATCGGCAGTTCATTCCCAGATTTGCTGAAATAGCCCTACCACTAACGGATCTGTTACGGACCAAACCGGCCACAGCTAAACCAAAGCCGGGACAAGCGTTGACGTGGTCGTCAGCGTGTCAAATGGCTTTCGAGCAGTTAAAAACACTCTTTGCTCAAGAACCAGTACTCAAGCATCCAGACCCAACGCAGGCATTCGTAGTCCAAGCAGATGCTAGCGACGTGGCTGTAGGAGCAGTACTCCTACAAAGAACACAGCAGGGAGGGTTACAACCTTGTGCCTATACGTCTAAAAAGTTAACCACGACAGAGCGGGCATGGGCGATCTGGGAAAAAGAGGCATTCGCGGTCCGTTGGGCGTTGATGACATGGCGACATCTCTTGGAGGGGGCGTCTCATCCTTTTGAGGTATGGACGGACCATAAAAACTTAGAAGCCTTACAAACGCCCAGGCGACTATCTCCCAAACAGATAAGGTGGGCACAATATTTTCAGCGTTTCTCTTTCCGGTTGCGGTATGTTCCTGCTGGGAAAAACTTCCTGGCTGATGCGCTGTCCCGGATGCCACAGTATAATAGCAAGCGAGAGGAAGTGATAGAACCTCTAATTGCACCTTCCCAAACCCTATTGAGACTTACAGAAGTAGATGGTCACTTACGTACCGAGTTTAAAACAGCTTTACAACAGGATCGATGGGTAATCCAAAACCCCTCTATGGTTAGCTATAATGATGGAATAGCGTGGAGGGAGAATAGAATATATGTTCCAGAACGTTTACGGAACGTAGTGTTATGCAGGTGCCATGATGCCAAATCAGCAGGCCATTTTGGGTATTTAAAAACTCTACACCTTGTGAGGAGGCAATTCTGGTGGCCACGAATGCGTAAGGACATAGAAACATACGTAAAAGGTTGTACAACCTGTGCAACCGCCAAACCCTGGTCTGGACGACCGTTAGGACTATTACAGACAGTCGCGAATCCTAGCAGGCCTTGGGAAGAGATAGCTATGGATTTCATAGTCGATCTCCCCCCTAGCCATGGCCACACTGTAATTTGGACGGTGGTAGATCTGTTTTCGAAACAGGCCCACTTTGTGCCATGTAAAAGCATACCATCCGCGCGACAATTAACCGAACTCTTTTTGCAACATATCTATCGTCTCCATGGAGCACCTAAGAGGATTATATCCGACCGCGGTGTTCAATTCACCTCTAAGTTTTGGAGACGATTTGTCCGTTTAATTGGGTCCTCTCAAGGGTTAAGTTCAGCATTCCACCCGAGCACTAACGGGGCGGCTGAACGGGCCAATGCTATGGTCGAAAGATATATCAGATGCTACGTTTCATACCAGCAGACGAATTGGTCAGGACTCCTGCCTTTCGCCGAAGTGGCATATAACAACATACCCCACCGCAGTACTGGGTTCTCCCCTTTCCAAGTAATATATGGCCGAGAGTTTTCAGCCATTCCAGAGTTAGATCCCCCTATGACAGACGGTGACACGCCACGCAGTTGGGCCGATAAAATTAGTAATGTATGGCCAAGTGTAAAAACAGCATTACAAAAGGCAGCAAACGAGTATAAAAAATATGCAGACAAGAAAAGAGCTGATCCAAAACCATTCCGGATAGGAGACAAAGTATACTTATCTACGAAATACCTTAAACTCCGACTGCCCAGTAAAAAATTAGGACCTAAATATATAGGACCATTTCCCATAACACAAGTCATCAATCCTGTAACCGTAGCTCTTAAACTTCCCCCTCTGTTCAGTAGGATACATCCCGTATTCCATAGCAGTTTGGTGAAACCGGTGACGATAGAAAGGCCAGGTACCTCAACTACTCCACCAGGTCCCGTGCATACCAACCAATATGAGATAGACCGAATATTGGACTCCAGGGTTCGTAGGGGGATGTTACAATATCTTGTGCGGTGGAAAGGATACCCTGTAACACAGGCCTCGTGGGTGGCAGCACCCGATGTTCACGCTGCCCGATTGATACAACGGTTCCATCGGAAATACCCAGCCAAACCTAATGCAGGATCGTAACAGTGACTAACATCTGTATGCTGTCTATTTAGAGGTGAGCTCCTGGTAGGGGGGGCCGCCTGTCGAGTCCTGCCGGAGCTCGCCATCGATGGGGTGTGTGGGAGACGAAGGAGTGGAGATAAGCAGCCGCAGAGAACACACAAACAGTTCCTGGATAGCAGCATTCAGGGCAATGATTGATGACGTTGCTGGGCCTCTCCGATTCTGCTGTCCTCGCTGCTCGCAGCTGTTACTGTTAAGGGAGTGGGGGGTGCTTGATTGATAATCACCGGATGTATGTTTAAGGGGCTGAGTTTTTGTTAAATAGCGCTGTGGTGTGATTACACCCAGCGCTGACTTTGAACCAAAACACCGACTTGTACTTTACTTTTGACTGCAAGCTTATCATTGCCAAAGTAAACCCTGATTCTCTGTGTGTTACTGGTGATTATTTCCTATCGCAGTTCTGAACGAACGACAAGCCGAGAGGGGTTTGTTTCTGGCGTTCTTGTAGTCTTCGGAGATTGTTGGTGTGTGTGTCTGTCTTGAGGGTGGTCTGTGTTTCGGGTCTCCAGATGGCGAGTTGTTTGGATTTGTCCCAAAGTGCGGGGTGGATCTTGTTGCTGAGTTTGAGGTGAAGTGTGAGGAGATCTTTGTTGATTCGGTCTAGGAGGAATCTTTTTGTGTGAAGTTCATTTCTGATTAGGGTCAATTCTGTTCTTTTCAGGATGCGTTTGGTGGCTGCAGAGTTGGAGTGATATTTCAATTGGAAGCATGTGGGGATTAAATTTTGATCTCGGCAGTTGCATAGGAATGCGAGGTCACATAAAATGGAAGCTCTTTGGACTTCGAGTTTTTCATAGGTCCTGGTCAGATGGTGGATTTCCTCCCCGTAGAGGTACGATATTTGTTTTCTGAGGTTTTCGCGGGTGTTTGTATGTAGGTCTTTGGTTATTCGGGTTTTCTCCCGCGTAAAATTGGAAGTGTCTTGGCGACGTTTCGACGAAGTCATATATATACAGTATATACTAGCATATATCACTAAATACCCCCCATCCCATTGGAGCAATTTATCTGTTTTTGTTGCCATTGGCAGTAGTAACTTAACACATTTCAGCCATTTTGCTGTTTAAAAAAAAGAGAAGTCATAAACTTACCCTCTTGGCTTTATCACTTCACCATAAAGCAGCTGAATGCTGTTACAATCTCATGGTTTTTAGTCATTTTTCAGAAACACGTGGCAAAGGCAACCCCACATGTCCCACTGATGAGGTAAGGTCACACAAGGGGAAGGAAGGTGCAGGATCCAGGGTGGGCTGCATTGATACTATACTGTATGTAGGTAGTATGATTCTTTGCATTTGAGCTTTATCAATCAGCTCAGATTAAAAGAATAAACTTTTCACTGCTACTTGGTTTCTGCTTCTGGGTAACTGCTGTAATTGTTAACATGACACAGTAAAATCTGCTCAGTTTTTTTCATTGTTGGTGTGTCTCTGGTAATCTTTCAGTTATGCCGTGTTCAGAAAAATTGAGTCTTTCTACACAGGAGGACCCATTCAGGTAATAGTCAACAGAAATTTACTACTACTTGCATTTATTATGAATGACCATCATTTGCTGAAAAACCTACTATGCACTCTGTTTTTGGCCTAGGTTACTCAAGCTGGGGATTATATGTTTTGTGCTTGTGGGAGCAAGGTCAATATAGTGGACATTGAAACAGGAGATATCATACACAGTATTGAACAGGTACTAAAACATACCCTATCCTAAAAAGCACCTATCCAGTAAATATGTATATGACATAGACACTAAAAATGCAGTTGAGCCTCTAAACCTTTCCTTTGTCATGAGTTCATAAATTCACTTTATGGGATTATCTTTTTTTCAACTTCACCATTCTGTTTATATTCTGGAAGTGATAGTACAGTATTGGAAGTCATAATTACTGAGAAAATATTACTGTTATGCAGTTAGACAATTGAACTTTCCAGTTAAACAAATGTGACACTGGAATGGGATCATCAAAAGGGGGAAAGGAAATTGGTGTTGAGGTATAATGGCTTAAGTAGATTACTGAATAACTAGAATAATTTATGCTACATAATTATCAAAAATATTTACATTTATACATTCTGATTGAAGAGATATTCACCGTAGGTAGTACAAGAATAAATATAAAACAAGCCAATTAAGAATAATTTATAAATTATTAATTCTTATCAATTATCAATTAGTTTAATAGACATAATACTTGAAAACACAGTTACTGTTTAATTAGAAGAATGATGCAAATAAGTCCCCTGATAGTTGTTCTTCCTCTCTTTGTTTCAGGATGATGAAACCGAGATTACGGTATTCGCCCTCAGCAATGATGATGAGGTAGACGACAGCAGGGCTGCCAGGGATTCTTCTAGCACTGGGGCAGGAAGCTGGTCCCGTAATACTAATGCACGCACTGTGCAAAGCCAGCTTGTTTCCCAGGGGATATTGCAATAGCCGCACTGGAAGCATTTCACATTCCATATACCCTGAGGGACAACAGGCTGTGCTCTTCCTTCCTGATTTACACATGCTTCTTCCCATGTTTAAAAATATAAAATCAACCTATTATTTAAAAATATGTCTATGTTCAGACAAAAACTTCATACTGAGGAAAAAAATGAAGAGAAATTAAGCATCTCACCAGTTGATATTTTGTACTGTGTTACACATACACCCCTCATTACTTGAATTGCTTCAGCTGTTACCAAAAATGCATTTTTCATAGCATGAAGGGGTTGATTTTGTTTTTTATTATTAACAAAGCTGAAACTCATTTCAAATTTTATTTGAGAAATGAAAATGTACCGTATTTTTCTTTCTATTTTTCTTCCGTTGCATTAGATCTTGGTAACAGGAAGCCAAGCACTACTCCTGAAGCAATGGGACTGGCTAGGAAATAAGTGCACACGGACATGGAAGGCTGTGCATACAGCTCCTGTGGCCAGCATGACCTTTGACCCCTCTTCCACTTTGTTAGCCACAGGTATGGCCTGAGGCTGAGCAGACAGCTGCAATCAGAGCAAGCCCTCTGCCTTTCTGGCAGGGATAATCTCTGGGGGAGGCTCAGCTCCTGCTGAATGCTTGCTTTCTTTGCAGCTAAACCCTGCGGGCTGCTCAGAGGTGGTCTGACTTCTTTGCCACTTCTCTTCCTTGCTCCCTCCAGGTGGCTGTGATAGCACCATCAAGATCTGGGACATTCCCCGGCAGTACTGCACCCACAACCTGAAAGGCTCTTCTGGGGTTGTTCAGTAAGGATTCCCTCTTTGCAGTGGGGAAGTTTAGTCTCGGGAATTTGGGAATGCTTAATAAATGGGTGGGAAATTCTTTTTTTCCTTTTTTCTCTGAGCCACCTGGCTACTTGCAGTAAATGTAATGCTACTGGTGTACTGCTGTTTTGATTATTTTGCATTTGCAGATGCAAATTTTACAAATGCATTTACAGACACAGATACCCCTGATGCCTTCTGCTCTCTTTCCTCCTGGGTGAGAATCATTTCAGAAGTGAATGTAAATCAATTCTGCGATGCAGGGTGATACTGTCATTGCTCTGGGTGCTTTGTAGGGTTCTTCATGCAGGAAATCAGGTTTCTTCTGGGAACTTAGTGGGTAATAATAATAACTTTTATTTGCGGTCACAGACCAAAATACAAATATAATTGCAAAAGAACGTGGGGAAAGTAACATCATAAACAATTGGCTACCAGAAGCCTTGGCTGAGAGGAATTAGAGCGTTCTCCTCTAATAGTTACAGCTCTTAAAAAAAATTTAGAAACCTGAAAAGTAATGTGTGAGGAGCCATCCCCTAAACAATATAAGGTCAAATTACTAGGATTGGATCCAGAGAGATCTGTTTCTAAGAGAGACAGTAATTTAGTCCTGCCTGCGTTATGCATAGGGCAGCATAAAAGAACATGCTCCACAGTTTCAACCTCAGCTCTATCACAGGGGCATAACCGCTCACTTATCGGGAGCCTCTTAAATCGTCCGTCCAGCAATGCTGAGGGCAAGACGTTGAAACAAGCAAGGGAGAAGACTCTTCTATACTTAGGGATGGTTAAAGTGTAAAAATATGAGGCCATCCTCAGTCCATAATTGTTAAATTGGCTGAAGATCAGAGGGGAGCAGGTTTTATTAGCTCTAGCTCTTCAATATTGCAAGTCTATGTCCACAAGCCATTGGACTACCCTAGATTGGGCGTCCTTAAGGCCATAGTCTCCCAATGCATCCCCCCAAAAACCTAGCAGGTGGAGTTTCTTCGTCAGCTCCCTCTCCCATCAAGAAGTATAGGAGTCAGCTAACACCAGGGAGAGGTAGCTACCAGGGGCTGCCAAACAGAGCGCCCAAAACCACCATTTAAAGGTGTTAATCCATGCCATGCATTCAACTGATTGAATGCTCAATTCCAGGTACATCGAAACAAAGCCAACACAGGGAGGGAGGCCCAAGAGTTTCCTAAAAAAAGCAGCCTGAGTTCTTTCAATAAACTCTTTGAAGCCCCGTATAGGAATTCCGTAAAGAGTTTGGGCCAGGGTTTTGACTTTGTAAATACGCAGAGCAGAAGGAATAAATTGGCCTCCTTGGGTATAGAAAAATCTTAGAATCTGCTGATGGCTACAGGAGGCCGAATTCAGCACCTGAGTTCGATGTCTAGTCCAAGCACTGGTGTTCTGAAAATGGATACCTAAATACTTAAAATGGAGAACCTGCTTAACAGCTTTACCCTTAATAGCCCAGTTGTATAGCTTCCGGGCTCTAGAGAACACCAATACTTTTGATTTATCATAATTAATGGACAAGTGGTTCTCAGCGCAGTAGGACCCAAATGCAGAAAGTAGCCTTTTCAGACCAAGCCTTGACAGTGATAGGAGGACCGCATCGTCAGCATAAAGGAGAAGCGGGATCTTCGTAGTTGACAACTTTGGGGCGTGGGACTCAGTACGTCCAATGTAAGAGGCCAAGTCAGATAAGAATAAGTTAAACAGAAGAAGAGCCAGGACACAGCCCTGCCTTACTCCGCTCTTTATCGGGATAGGATTTGAGAGTTCTCCCTGCAAACCGCACCTGATCTGACTAAAAGTCTGATTATGTTGGGATCTAATTAAGAACAGAAAATGTCTATCAATGGAACTTTTGAGAATTTTGACCACAACATTTCCCTTGGGCAGTGATGGCTAACCTTTCTGCCGTCGTGTGCCAAAAGCGGGGAGAGCGTGTGGGGGGGGGGTTGCGCGTGTGTGTGCCCACACCCATAATTCAATGCTGTGGTCCGCCCCCCATGTGCACGCGCAACCCCTCGCCGACCCCCACTTTTGGCATGCAATGGCACGGTGGGCCTGGTAGGCCTATTTTTCGCCCTCCCCAGGCTCCAGAGGCTTTCTAGGAGCCTGGGAGGGTGAAAACAGCCTTCCCCACCCCCGCGGAGGCCCTCTGGAGGCCAGAAAAAGGCCATTTCCCAGCTTCCAGTAGGCCCAGATGGCCCGAAAATCAGATGACCAGCGCACGTATGAGCGCTGGAGCTGAGCTAGGGCAAAACCTGCGTGCCCACAGATATGGCTCCGCATGCCACCTGTGGCACGCGTGCCATAGGTTCGCCATCACGGCCCTTGGGATTGAATCAAACGCTGCTTTTAGATCAATAAAAGCAGTAAAATGTTTACCACCTGATATGGTGGCGTATTTATCAACCAGGTGCGCTAGGGCAAAGCAGTCCACTGTGGTACAGCCCGCTTTGAACCCAATCTGTTCAACAGCAATAATGTTGGATTCCTCGGCGCAGGTGAGGAGTCAGCGCTGGAGATATTTAGCATACAATTTTCCAGTGATGGAGAGCAGACTTATAGGACGATAATCGGCTGGGTTGTTCCTGTTTCCTCATTTAAAAACAGGAACAATGATTGCTAGACTCCAGGAGGAAGGGATCCTGCCAGAGGTATTAATATGGGTGAAGAGTGTTGCTAAAAGAGGAATCCACCCCTCGGGATTAGATTTTAGCAAATCGGGGGGTATAGCATCAGGGCCAGGGGCTTTGCCTGACTTTAGTTCAGAGATAAACTCACTAATCTCAGCGTGAGTCACAGGATGCCAGTCCGGAATTACAGGGGGCAGTTGTGGTCCAAGTCCGGTCATGACTATTGAAGCCTGGAAGATTGACCCAAAATGGTTTTCCCAATCTCTGTTGGAGATACAACAGAGAGGGAGTTCTTGATGACCAGGTAACGAACTGGCAACAATTTGCCAAAATAGTCGAGTGTTCTTCTGCTGGATGGAGAGGAGAAGTAGGGATCTACTTCTAGTAGGTATATTGTGAGGAAAAGGAAAGTGAGAGGAAAGCAAAGAGGTACATTTTGGTTACCTCTCAAGTGGAATGAGTGAGATGTGACCATTCATTCATTCATTCTTAGAAATCTTTCTTACTTCTAAGTGAAAACCTAGCTCCATCCACAGAGTAGCCCTCTTCCTGCTCCTCCCCAACCAGTCCCATGAGGGCAGCTTAAATACAAGATAGAAGGTCCTGAATGTGATGTATAGCCGGGTCTCTGTTTTTCTGTTTTTCTATTTATTTGATATTCTGCCTTTAATTTTTACAACTCAAGGTGATGTACTTAATTCTTCTTCCTCTCTCCCTCCTATTTTCCCCACAACATGTGCGATGGGTTGGATTGAGAGAATGACTGGCCCAAAGTCATCCATTCTGTTCTCAGCCAAAGGGGGGAGTAGAACTCACAGTAACCCGGTTTCTAGTCTGGCAGCTTAACCACTAAGCCAGCTGGCTCTTTTCCACATGGGAAGACCTTGTGTAGGTGACTAGGAGAAAGAGTTGTGTTTGCTACCCTTGAAGAGAGAGAACTTTCCTGGTTTGTCTCTTTGCCAGCCTCGTCAAGTTCCACCCGGACATCTCTCAGCCTCAGCTGTTCTCCTCCTCTATGGACAACAGCATCCGGCTTTGGGACCTGAAGTCCAGCCAGTGTGTCAGCCAGCTGGACAACCACTACAGCTTAGTCACCTCGCTTTCATTCTGCCCAGACAATGAGACCCTCATCAGGTGAGATTCCTGGAAAACTGCCTTGCCCCCTTTTTTGAAAGGGGTCAGTTTGGCTGCCTTTTGGCATTTGTGCAGCCTTGCATATATGAATGTGCTTCTCGCTTTTCCTGGCTGATGGCCTTGTAACATTGCCTGTGGGCTGGTTGTTCCCATTTCACCTTCAGGGTCTGGGTGATATGCTGTGATACAAAATCAATTAAACGGTTTTGCACAGAAATGCCGTCATTGAAGGCAGGAGGAGGTGAAATGCAGCCTCTGCTGAAATTGAGCAAAAGCAAATGTACAGCAAATGGAATTAAAACTAAATAAAACTGCATGCTTTTACAGGAATAGAACACATACAGAATTTCAATTCTGATGTAAGCTTAGGCAGCAATATAAGATGTCTGATTGATCCCTCTGAGTCTCTTGCCATGTAATACAGTATGGACGTTGTGACTGTTTTACACTCAGCGAGACTTTCAAAACGCAGTATAGACACTGTTTTGTTCTTATATTTATAACTGCATCCAGTTTGCTACTTGCAACTGTTTGATAATGATCTTGCAGCTGGTTTTGCACAACTCACGGACTAGATTGTTTACTTATGGTTCAGCATTTGTGAAAAGCCAGCTCTTATCTCAGAATTGCATGTACCACCTTGTTATGCAAACCATAATATGGTTTCTTGCTTAGACAGAAGGTGTTATGTTCATTTAGCTGTGTTGAGTTTACAGTCTGTGTTTTGATTGCAGTTCTGGCCGTGATAAGATTTGCACCGTATGGGATCTGAAAGCCAAAAAAGTTAAAAGCACCATCCCTGTCTATGAGGTGAAGTACCTTCTAGTTTTTGCCTGAGTCAATTACATTGAGCTTCCATAGAAACTGTTTGTCCATCAGTCCCAAAAGAAAGACCCTTGGTCTCAATTGTATATTAATCTTTAAAAGGCTCTGAATCCAAAATTTTCTAGCTTTTTTTGCGAATCCGCTAAGCAAGTCCTTTTTTGTCTACATTTCCAACTTTCACAAGGAGCAGCTGTCTGGAGAACCAGTGGACGTCTCATGGTCTCTCCTTTATCTAGAAAGACAGCCCAGGCCAGAATTTGCCCACTGACTGCTAACCTCTGCTGCAATGCCGCCTTGGCTTCTTCAGGGACCCAGAAGCCAAACTGCTACATTTTAAATGAAGAAATCAATAAACTTGAGTTTCCTGGCTTCATCCCTTCCAGAAGTCCTCTATCCCACTTTCTCCCCAGAAAGGTTGAGCGGAGGAGAGTTCTGGCATCCATTGGCAGCTCTTCTTTGTGGGACCATAGATCACTGAGCTCCGATGGATAGAGTTCTCAGTCCCACCCAAAGGGCCTTATTCAGTATCTAAATGGATTATTTGTTCCCAGTTTATATAAGGTTTCAGGTTCCCAGGCAAACTTTGACAGTAGTAACGTGAGAGTCAACACTTCAGTGCACTCTGTTAGCAATTTATGTTCTCTGATACCTTTGCTGATCACTGTTCCTCAGACTGGCTTCTTCTTCCATATTAGACCATTGAATCTGTAGTCTTATTACCACAAGAACTGGATTTATCGAACTTGGGTGTGACTAAATCCAGCACTCACTTTCTCACTGCTGGTAGCAAAGGTGAGTCAAGCTTTTATGATGGGCTCCTCATGCAAGTAGTGGGGAATGAGCCTTCGGTCTCCGCTGCCTGTGAAGAGACTAAAGCTGAGCTTTTGCGGGGTGGGGGGTGGGAGAAGTGGGTGCGGGGGGGGCTAGGTGTTCCATTGAAGGATGGCTGGATGGGCAGCCACTGGTCTGAAGCAGACCCCCAATGATCCATTTTCAGGATAGGGGAACCCCTACCCGGATACCAGTTCCATTTGGTCTTCTTAGTGGATGTATTTGGTGGCTGAGCTAATTGCACTGCGAGATGCCCCCCTCTCGCAGACGTGGCCCTCCACATTATCGAGGGCCTACTTCAATGATGGGTCTTGGGACCCGGAGAGGTGGCATGTGAAAAAGAGGGGGTTGAGGGTTTTTTTAAAAAAGGGTAGCAGGGACGCTTTTAAGGGGACCCGGGAGGCGGGGAGGGAGCTGTAGAGATGGACTGGGGGGGGTCCATATAGCCACTGTGTGGGGTGGTGGGCGCAGCGGAGGAGAGGAGAAGGGTAATCTGACCGAGGCGCCAGGGGGCGAAACGAAGGGCAGTTCCATCAAAGTGATAAGTGGGAGGGGCAGGTATGGTGGGCGCAGGGGGCCATATCAGGTTCTGGGGGTGGGCACGCACTGTCTTCGAGCGATTGCACACTCCGGCCCCCATAGTGTGGCTCGTGTCCTGGATTGCACAGAGTCTCAGGCGCTGGGTCCTCGACTGATGTTATGTAATGCCAGGTCGGTAATTAATAAAGCCCCCCTCATTTGTGATCTTATTGTGGAGGGGGGTGTAGACCTGGCTGGGATTACGGAGACCTGGTTGGGCCAGGAGGGGGGGGGTTCCCCTCATTGAAATGTGCCCTCCAGGTTTCCATGCATTTCATCAGCCAAGGGCTCAGGGGAGGGGTGGGGGAGTAGCGGCAATTATTAGAGAAAGTCTTTGTCCGAGGGAGGCCACTGTTCCTCAGATAGCCGGATGTGAGTCCCTTTTTGTGAAGTGGCGTCGTGGGGTGCAGATGGGTTTGCTGACTACGTACCTGGCTCCCTGCCACGTGGTGGCGACCCTGCCTGAGCTACTCGACGTGATTGCCGGAGTGGCGGTTGATACCCCCAGATTTATTGTTATAGGGGATTTCAACCTACCATCCGTCGGTGAGACGTCAGAGGTGGCTCGGGAGTTCATGGCTTCCATGACGGCCATGGACCTGACCCAGTTAGTGCAAGGCCCCACTCACACAGGGGGACACACTCTGGACTTGATTTTCATCTCTGGTCAGTGGCTGAATGATCTTGGTAGAGGGGACCTAGACATTAAACCCTTGTCATGGACAAATCATTCGCTCCTTCACTTAGACTAGATGGTTCCGTCCCAGGTGCCTGATGGATCCCGAAAGGTTCCAGATGGAGCTTGGGCCGTTTCCTGAGACTCTGGCACACGACTCGACTGAAGACCTGGTGGCCGCCTGGGATAGTGTGGCCGCAGGGGCTTTGGACCACGTTGTGCCTTTGCGGCTTCTGACCCGATGCCGATCTCAATTGGCTCCTTGGTTCTCCGAGGAGCTGAGAGAGATGAAGCGTCGGAAAAGATGCCTAGAGAGTGTTTGGAGGACTAGTCAATCCGAATCCGACCGGACACAGGTGAGGTCTTATATCAAGACCTACCTAGTGGCGATAAAAGCGGCAAAATCTAACTATTTTTCCGCTCTTATCGCATCTGCAGAGAACCGCCCAGCCGCTCTGTTTAGGGTGACCCACTCCCTCCTTCGGGTGGGAGTGCGGGAAGATCCCTTGCAGGGTCGAGCTGAGGATTTTGTGCAATTCCTGCATGATAAAGTTGCTCAGATTCGGGAAGGCTTGGACTCCGACTGGGTGAGTCCGGGGAGGGAGACGGGGGTGAGTCTTGAGAATATTATCTGGGAAGAGTTTGACCCATGGCTCCCGAGGATGTGGACAGGATTCTGGGTAGGCTTAGTGCTGCCACATGTTTATTGGACCCGTGTCCCTCCTGGTTGGTACTGGCTTCCCGGGAGGTTACACGAGGCTGGCTCCAGGAGATTATAAATGCTTCTTTGAGTGAGGGTGCCTTTCCCACTGCCTTGAAAGAGGCGGTGGTGAGACCCCTCCTCAAGAAGCCTTCCCTGGACCCAGCTGTATTAGCAAATTACTATCCGGTCTCCAACCTCCTTTTTGTGGTGAAGCTACCCCAGTACCTGGAGGAAGCTGTCTATCTGAACCCATACCAGTCGGGCTTCAGGCAGGGGTACAGCACAGAAACGGCATTGGTCGCGTTGGTTGATGATCTCTGGAGGGCTCGGGACAGGGGTTGCTCCTCTGTTCTGGTCCTGTTAGATCTCTCAGCGGCTTTTGATACCATCGACCATGGTATCCTGCTGCAGTGGTTGAGGGGGTTAGGAATTGGAGGCACCGTGTTACGGTGGTTCTCCTCCTACCTCTCCGACCGCTCGCAGTTTGTGTTGGCAGGAGGGCAGAGGTCGACCTCGAGGCGCCTCGCTTGGGGGGTGCCGCAGGGGTTGGTCCTCTCGCCTCTTCTGTTCAACATTTATGTGAAGCCGCTGGGTGAGATCATCCGTGGTTTTGGGGTGAGAGTCCACCAGTACGCTGATGACACCCAGCTGTACATCTCCACCCCAAACCACCCCAATGATGCCCTTGATGTGATGTCCCGCTGCCTGGAGGCTGTGCGGGTCTGGATGGGGAGAAATAGGCTCAAGCTCAACCCTTCCAAGACTGAGTGGCTGTGGCTCCCGGCGACCCGGTATAGTCAGCTGGTGCCATCGCTGACTGTTGGGGATGAATCTTTGCCCCCCACAGAGAGGGCCCGCAATCTGGGTGTCCTCCTGGAGTCACGGCTGTCTTTAGAAGAGCATATGACGGCCGTGGCCAGGGGGGCTTTTTATCAGGTTCGCCTGATCCGCCAGTTGCATCCCTTTCTGGACCGGGACGCCTTGTGCACGGTCACTCATGCCCTCGTCACCTCCCGTCTGGACTATTGTAATGCTCTCTACATGGGGCTCCCCTTGAAGAGCACTCGGAGGCTCCAACTAGTCCAGAATGCGGCTGCGCGGGTGGTTATGGGCGCACCTCGGTACGCCCATGTAACACCTCTCCTGCGCGAGCTGCACTGGCTCCCAGTGGTCTTCCGAGTGCAATTCAAGGTGTTGGTCACCACCTTTAAAGTGCTCCATGGCATAGGACCAGGATATCTACGGGACCGCCTTCTGCCACCAACAGCCTCCCACCAACCAGTTTGCTCCCACAGAGAGGGACTCCTCAGGGTACCGTCGGCCAAGTTATGTCGGCTGGCGACACCCAGGAGGAGAGCTTCCTCTGTCGGAGCTCCTGCCCTTTGGAATGAATTGCCCCCGGATATTCGTAATATCTCTGGCCTCCAGGTCTTTCGCTGTGCCCTCAAGACCCTACTGTTCTGACAGGCGAGGCTGTCTAACTGAATGATTTTAAATTGGGTTTTAATTTTGGGTTTTAAAATTTGGCCAAAACTATTTAATGATTTTAATTAATTTTAACTATGATATTGTATATTTATATTTTAATTCTGGCTGTACACCGCCCCGAGTCCTTCGAGAGGAGGGCGGTATATAATTTTTTATTATTATTATTATTATTATTATTATTATTATTATTATTATTATCATCATCATTATCATTATCATTATCATTATCATTATTATTATTAACATGCACTTTCTGGCAATATTTTGTTAATTGGAGGGGGTGCAAGAAGTGAAGGGCTTTGGGAGAGGCTTTAAGAGGTCCAAGGCAGCCATTCCACCTCTCCCAAATTCTGAAACCCAGGAAAAGAGAATTTTTAAGGGACAAAATGGGACTCTTAAACTCAGAGTTATAAGATCCTTAATGTCTCCAAATCCAGCCTCCTGCAGGTCTCCTTAATAGTCATTTTGGGTTTGTTTAAATGTGCACCATTCTTCGGGGGTAGGGGGATGTCTGGGTTCCAATTATGCCAGCTCTAGGAGTTATTGGATGACAGGCAATTTGTGTGCTGTACTTTAGGGGTCCTCCGAGTGTGGGACGCATCCACAGCTACCTGCGTACATAGCCAGTCCCTGCCTCACCTGCCAGCAGAGTCTAAAGTGGACATGATTGGACAGCACAGCCTCATGCATTGCAGTCTAGTGCCAATCAAAAGTGAATTGGTGTCTGTGAACGTTGATCGCAATATCTGCTTGTATGATGCACAGACGCTTGAGCTCAAGAAACAGGTACCCAATTTTATCACTTTCCAAGGAAGCAAAGCCGCAGATAACATAATGGAGGAGAAAGGCATGCAGATACCTATTGGCCTTTAGAAGTATTTTTATGTGGGCCACTATGTTATCACCCAAAGGTTTTATGAATCTTTTATGAATGGGATGTGGCATCTGCAGATACTATGATGTTCAAGACCCCCATCTCCCAGATTGCACACATAGGACCCCAAAGCTAAATCGAAACAGTGTTTTTTAAAAATTAAAAAAGTAAACATTTCCCATAATCATCAGTTCTTGCAAGGAATTGTATTTGATTATGAGCAATGATGAAATTTAAAGATTTCAAATTGAATTAAACATTTCTGTTATGCCCATGTCTTACAAATTTTGCTGAGTTCACAGAATTTCATCCATTTCATCCATCCATACCTGTGATCCTTGCTGTATTCTGACAATGCTATAGACTGGCAGATCTTTAGTGTGGCACCAAGCTGATTAACAGGATTCCCACTGATTTCAGCAGTCCTAAACTTGGCCAGCCTGCCTAGGCCAGAACAGAGGTTTCCTATCCACATCGTATTCAAAGTGGACAAGACTTTCTCCTCTGGTTTCTTTTCTTTCTTCCTACATTAAAGCTTTCTTGCCATTGACAGATTCTTTGGTTCTTATTTAGTTACTTATTTATTAAATTTATTTGCTACTCATGTCTTTAATGTGACACTCTGGTTCTTACATTTCTTCCTTAGTTTTCAGGTTATAATGGAGAAGTGTTGGATGTCCGGTTCCTGGGTCCAAAGGACTCACACATAGTTGTGGCGACCAATAGCCCCCAGCTGAAAGTATTTGAGTTGTCATCATCAAACTGCCAGATTCTGCCAGGCCATTCAGGTGAGTGATGGGAAACACTGCAGTTTCCATCTTTGACCTTTACAGTGTTATGAGTGTGCAAGTCCATTTGGCAAATGGAGAAAGTAATCAGCTCTGTTCTTAACTCTCCTGGGTCCTGCAAGATGTACGTCCTTAGGAGACGGGACCTGCAACATTCCCTGCTTCCCCGCTCTGGTGGGTCAGGTAGTCGTAAGTGGGGAGAGACGGTCCTTTAGACAACCTGGTCTCATGCCATGTAGGGCTTTAAAGGTGACGACCAGCACCTTGAATTGCATCCAGAAACAAATTGGCAGCCAATGCAACTCCCACATTGGGAGCTACACATAATGTGTCCAAATACAATATGGACAGATTCTCAAGTGAGAACTCTGATTTGTTCTAAGATCCATTTATTCATTTTCTTGGCCCTCTGTGGTGTTCTCAGAAGTCTTCTCCAACACCAGAATTCATCTGTACTTGGCAGTTTAAACACAATTTCAGATTAACAGCAACACATGATATATCAAACTATGTCATCATTTTTTTTTACAAAAAAAAAAGCCATGTGTGGAGAAGCCATGTGTGAAGAATTAAGTACACCTTATGATTCAATAGCTTGTAGAACCACCTTTAGGAACGAGAACTTGTTTTTATTAGCCTCTCAGGTCATGGGGGAGGCGTTTTGGCCCACTCTTTACCTTGCTTCGGTTCATTGAGGTTTGTAGGCATCTGTTTATGCACCCAGCATCGCCCAGGCTTTAGTGGTCGGACAGATGGCCTCACATTTGACTCTAGAACACTTCAGTATGCAGAGAAGTCCATGGTCAAGTCGATGACTACAAGGTGCCGCAGGTCCTATGGCTGCAAAACAAGCCTAAATCATGATTCCTCAACTACTGTGCTTGGCGGTTGGTATGAGTTGTTTGTGCTCCTTGGCTGTGTTTGGTTTTCGATACCCACGGTCCTGCATTATGGCCAAAGGTCTCGTCTGTCCAAAGGACAGTGTTCCATGAGTCTTGTGACTTGTTCAGATGCAGCTCTGCAAACTGAAGCCATGCTGGCATGTTCTTTCGAGAGAGGAAGCTTTCTTTCTGGTGTCCCTTCCAAACAAACCATACTTGTTCAGACTTTTCGTCATTGTATTGTTGTGGACTTTAATATTTAACTTGCTAACAGAGGCCTGTAGAGTCCAAGATGTAACTTGGATTTTTTGCAATTTCTCTTGAGCGTTGCATGGCCTGACCTTGGGGTTTGCTGGGACATCCACTCCTGGAAGACTGGCACTGCCTTGAATGTTTTCCCCTGGTGAATAATCTTCCTGTCTATAGAATGATGGACTTTAAATTATCTGGAAATAGCTTTTATAATAGCCTTCCCAAATTGATGGGCAGCATCAATTGCTTCTCTGAAAATCATTTTTGATGTCCTCTTTCTTTGGCATTGTGTGAACACACAGCTCAGTGCTGGGGACCAGCAAACTCCTAAAGCTTTGGCTTTTCTAGAGCCTTGTCAGTGTTTGTTAAGGAGATCAGAAAGACAGCAGATTGGTTTGAAGCCCATTCGGAGGAGTTGACACCAGCCATCGAGGGAAAAAAGGAGAGCTCTAACTGCATATAAAGCCTGTTCCAGTGAGTGCAACCTACTCTGGTAGTAGCAGCACTACTCTGAGTTATATTCCAGAGAAAATGTGGTAACTGAAGAAGCATTAAATAACATTGAGTGCCTGCCTGTCTTGGAGGAGCTTGACAGTGAACCAACTTTAGAAGAACTAAATGTGGCCCTGGACTCCCTTGCCTCTGGCAAGGCACCCGGGAAAGATAACATCCCTGCCGAAGTTCTGAAGTGCTGCAAAGAGAACATCTCCACTGAGCTGTATGAAATCTTCTGTCTTTGTTGGAGGGAAGGTGGAGTACCACAGGACATGAAGGATGCAAATATCGTCACACTGTACAAGAACAAAGATGACAGGGGTGACTGTAACAACTGCCGCGGCATCTCTCTTCTTAGTGTTGTAGGGAAGCTGCTTACCCGTGTCATTCTGAAGAGGCTCCAGGTGCTTGCAGAGAGAGTCTATCCAGAATCATTTCGAGCCAACAGGTCCACTACTGACATGTTATTTCGAGCCAACAGGTCCACTACTGACATGTTATTTTTCCCTTAGACAGTTGCAGGAGAAATGCAGGGAACAAAGACAGCCACTTTTTGTAGCCTTCATAGATCTTACGAAGGGTTTTGACTTGGTTAGCAGGGACGGCCTTTATAAAATTCTCCCCAAGATTGGATGTCCACCTCAGCTCCTCAACATCATCAGGTCCTTTCATGAGGAAATGAAGGGCACTGTAGTTTTGGATGGCTTAACTTCAGATTCTTGGCATCACCTGGCAGGATAAAGTTCCAAATAGCGCAGTCTTGGAACATGCTGGAATTTCTAGCATGTATACACTATTGAAACAGTGACGTCTACGGTGACTGGGGCATATCATGAGAATGGCTGATAGTCAGATTCCGAAAGATCTCCTGTATGGAGAATTAGTGCAGGGAAAGTGCCTCAGAGGGAGACCACAGCTGCGATATAAGGATATCTGCAAGAGGGACCTAAGGGCCCTGGGAATGGACATTAACAACTGGGAAACCTTGACCTCCAATCATTCAGCTTGGAGGCTAAAGACGCAGCATGGCCTTCTCCAATTCAAAGAGACACTTGTTCGGCAGGCTGAGGCAAAGAGGCAGTCCCGGAACCAGCGAAATCTGGGGGCTGGGCAGGGGACAGAATGATGACATGGTATAAAATGCTGCTACTTGTTCTTCATCTGAGGTTGTATTTACCTATTTTAAAGAACTGCTGAGATGATTTGTATTATGTCCTGATACATAAAACCATAGGACCATATTCATACATACATACATACATACATACATACATACATACATACATACATACACCGATGCTTTATTTAAACATATTTCTGTTTGTATGTATTACATGTTTAATTAGTCTTGTAATGCGTAGATGCCATACGCTAAATTAAAAAAACCCTCCCTTTTTCAGATCTGTTTCCATTTCAGAAACTACTATGTTTGCTGCCAAATACATCCAGAGTGAAGAAATATTTGCAAGCATTCCATGACTTCTTGAAAACTTAACAAATAACTAGGACCAGGAAGTTGTTAGTCTAATTACAACAATTCTCTGAACATTTGCTGGATACCAGATATCAATATGAAATGATTGCTCAAAAGCTGTGTCTTCTCCTGTGTTCATGTGATTTATTCATCCTCTGCAACTTTCTTGCAGATATTGTTCTTGCCTTGGACGTCTTCCGAAAGGGGAGGTTATTTGCTAGCTGTTCAAAGGTATCAAGCATTTTAATTTTTAATTCATTTCAGAAGTAACAGGAATATTAGAGTTTGAATTAGGAACTTCATGCATAGTAGCTGTTGGGATGTAAGCAAATTTAGCAACTGGAAGACATTTCACCTGTCTTGTTAAGCTGGAAGTTGTCATACTATTCTTCATGACCTCTTAGGAAATCATGAACAAAATTCGGAGACTTGCAGAGTTTCCCATTCAAAACTTGTTGGAAAACCCATCTTGTGTGTCCTTCCCCTTTTGGAAGGAGAGCAGACTCAGCAATGGGAGGGTCCCTGAGGACAGCACTTTTGCGGGAGGGTGTTGCTCTGTAGTTGCCATCTAGGTCAGTTCCCCCCTTCCGCAATTACAGCTTGGCAACTGTTCAGAGTTGTAGTGGACCTGCACGTAGCCCTTTACGGCCTGGTTTCAAAGTTCAAATCCCCCCCCCCCAATGCGGTCACGTGATTGCAGTTTGGGCACTTGGCCTGCATTTATGGCTGTTTACAGCATCCCAGGGTCCCATGACAGGTTTTCAGGGTGTCTGGCTGAAAATCAGCATTTATGTCCCGTTTCCGGCAAAAAAAAAAGGCCCGTTGGGTATCATAGGTTTTTTTAGTAACTGCCGCTCTGACTGAACAGCTGCAGCGTTTGGCCAACAACCACCACCGAAAAGATTTCCTCATAAAATGCAGGCCAAGCCTGTGAGGACTGGCTTAACGGCTGCAGGACCACAACTCTGGGCTCAGTGATGGTCATAGCTGGGGGCCACCTGCAGGCATATTTCAGATGTGCCTTCTGCACTAATATTGAATTAATGGCACTTCATGAATTAATGTTAGTATGTATTGCTAGTTCATGTGTGAGATGCCATGCACTAAATAAGGAAATGGCACTTCATCTTGTCTTGTAGAGTTTAACTCAGGAGTTGAGGAATATATAATGGCATATGTTAAAAAAAACTTTCCTGTTTGCTGTAGATTAAGGGCAACATGCATACAGAGATAACTCTGGCAGTAAAGTTGTTTGGAAAGCATTTGAATAGTTGCACTGCCACCCTCCACCTGAGTATTTGAACGTCCTGCTGCTCAGAGAGAGTTCTGCCCTCTACTGCCCAAACTGGTCCTGCAGGAAATAAATCCCTTCATTTTTTTCGAGGGGCTCCCTATGCCTATGGATTTGTTAGTTTACCTAGGATTTACTGATTTATAGGAGAATATAAGTACAAAAGATTCTCTTGGTGTTGAATAGTAATATAAACAGAGATCAGAGAGCAAAGGAAAATGTTGATATGGTAAAACAAATGAAAATCAAAAGGCTGATATTAATGATCTGTGTAAAGGGAATGTAACCCCTGAGCCATGTTTAAAAGCCCAACTCTGGTAGAGGCAGGCTGGAGGAAGATAGGTATTTTAAGACTTCCCTCTCATTTCAGCAAGGCCCTGCTGTTCAGAGGAGCAGTTTCTACAAGTGCTTAGTGCCCGAAAGGAAAACGGGTTGGAAATTAAGGGAGCAGAGTAGCACAACTGATTTTGATGGTTTGGTGGGGAAAGGGAGAAGTTTCTTTGCAGGATGCAGAACCAAAGAGGTGGATGAGGTAGAGAAGCCAGCTAAAAAGAGCCGTGGATTGGGGCCTAAAGCTTGAGGTCACTGAGGATGAGGCGATATGATGGCGACAGTGGCATTCATCATAATAAATGATGTTCACATCAGAGTAACAACAGTGCAACATCCCAAAAGGGACTCAGCTTAATACTTCCATTGTAATGGTTGATAAAGGTATATAAGTTATGTTTTTTGCGTTGTACTGTTACAACATTCATTTTGCCATTCCTCCCTCCCTCCCTTGCAAACTCTACTGAGGTGTTGGTGTGGGCTGTAGACATCAAAGTACATTGGAGACTTGTTTCTGTGTTACCAAGCAACGTCTTCCATAACCTGTTAGGATCTCAGTGTGATCTTTTCAAGCCTTTTCTGACATTCAGAACAAAACAAAAGACTTCTTCTGCTTTCAGGATAAGACCTTCCGGATTTGGCAAATGACAGAAGATGGCCAGGTGTCGTGTGTGGCTCAAGGGCTGGGCCACACCCATCAAGTGGGTGCCCTTGCCTGCTCCAAGTAAGAGAAGTCTTCCCTCCCTCTCATCTGCTTTTGAGGACAGTCCCTTGTGCACGATGGCTGGGATACCTGGTGGCTTTTCCTATCCTCAGGATGGGGTGAGGGCACAGGTCATGTGGCAGGTGGCCATACTTTCAAGGAAGCTGCTTCACACTGTGATGAGGGTTGGGACACAACCTTTCATCCATGCTTATGATCCCAAACTATCAAGTGTTCAGTACCCTGCAAATGCCAGGAAAGTGATAGTAGCTTCTCCTTTGGCACATTCTATATGTGCACCCCGAGTCTTAAACAGAGTCTTCCACTAGAACAGGGCCTAACAGATTTGGCTCTTTCATCCAGGCATTTGGGAGAAGCCAAGTACTCGGCACGGCTAGTCTAGTGAGGAGAAGGACCAAGGGAGACATGATAACAGTCTTCCAATATTTGAGGGGCTGCCACAGAGAGGGGTGGGGGGGTCAACCTGTTTTCCAAAGCACCCAAAGACCAGACAAGGAATAATGGATGGAAACTGAACTGAACAAGGAGCGAAACTGAACTGGAAATAAGGAGGAATTTTCTGACAGTGAGAACAATCAACCAATGAAACAGAAGTTGCCTTTGGAGGTTGTGGGAGCTTCATCATTGGAAGCTTTCAGGAAGAGACTGGATTGCCATTTGTCAGAAATGGTGTAGGGTCTCCTGCTTGGGCGGGGGGGTTGGACTAGAAGACCTACAAGGTCCCTCCAACTCTGTTAATCTGTTAATTAAATAAATTCAGGGAGGACTTGGTTTTTGTACTATGTATTATCTCCAGGAGTGACATAGTGTGCCTTTTAGTACCAGTTGCTGGGGGGCAAATGTTGGAGGTGATGATCCCCTCCCACTTTTGGGGAGCCCAGAAGAACCTCTCTGGCCCCATTGGGCTGCTACAAATGCATTATGGAAACCCTCCTCATTGTGACTCCTTTTCAACTGCTGCACTGCAAGTAAACCAGCTGCTTCTCTGAGCTGGCTTCAGGCCCAGGAAAGCAGCCGCTGAAAGCTATGAGATTCTTGGCAGAAAACAGGTGTACCAGGTGCTAGTAACTCCTCAAGGTGTGTGCTGTGCACCTGAAATCTTCTTGTGGGCATATATCACAGTCGGGGTTTTTTTGAAGACAGAAATAGATAGATCAAGTTTCTTCATTTTGAGATGATGCCAGGACAAAAATAATGAATGAGGCTGGAACAGGAAAGAGCCGAGGTGGCGCAGTGGTTAGAGTGCAGTACTGCAGCTACTTCAGCTGACTGCTAGTTCAGCAGATCAGCAGATCAAATCTCACCGGCTCAAGGTTGACTCAGCCTTCCATCCTTCCGAGGTGGGTAAAATGAGGACCCAGATTGTTGGGGGCAATATGCTAATGTTAATGCAATATGCTAATATGCTAATATGCTATATGCTAACTTTGTAAACAACTTAGAGAGGGCTGTAAAGCACTATGAAGCGGTATAGAAGTCTAAATAAAAAAAAACATCTTTGAAATCCTTTGTGTGGCTTCCTTTGTGTCAGTTTATAAAAGCAGTCCCTGTTTTGAAAGACATGGGGAGGAAATTTCAATTACCAATACATAGCAATGCTTCCAAAGCTATTTTTAAAAAATCTGGACAGAATTTCTTGTCAATGACAACAAGTTGCACCATGGGGTGTATTTATTTGGTCAGGGTTCCAGCCAGGCACCTTAATTCATGTCAAATCAGGAAACAAACACCAGAAGAACTACCTGTTGTAGTACAGTGGCTGTGTGTGTGTGTGTGTGTGCGTGCATGCTTGTTATTTGGAAAGCACTCATCTCACTCAGAGTGACTCTGGGCAGTGTGCATTTAAACCAAAAAACCCATATAAATGATATATCCCATCGAGAGGCACTTAAAGTCAAACCAGTGAGGAAGGGAAGGAGGGCCTGCCAGGCTCCAGTCAACCCAGCCACTCTGTGAACCCCAAGCAATGGGCAGAGCCGGCTCTTCCGACCCTTCCAGGAGGCCTCACTTCCGAAAGGGCCAGAAGCCTTTCTTCCTGGACTCTGCTGGTCGGAATATGTAGTAGAGTAAGAGAATCTTCAATGTCTGATATCGTCTCCCTCTGTCCCTTATACTAAAAGAGGCTCATGGTCAGGCTGTCTTGAGGGTTTTTTTCTCATCCTCCTCTTCAGGTGTGAATTAGGGTTTATTTCATCAGTTTTGCATTTTCTCTTCACAGTCATCATCTCCAGACTCTTTAATGCTCTGTGATGAGTAGAGTTTAGCCTACAGTATTTTTTTTTTGTAAAGTTTTTCACCCACAGTACAGGTAGTCCTCGACTTACAACCACAATTGAGCCCAAAATGTCTGTTACTAAGCAAGGCAGTTGTTAAGTGAGCTTTGCCCCATTTTATGACATTTTCTGCCACAGTTGTTTAGTGAATCATGTGGTAATTAAGCAAATCTGGCTTCCGCCATTGACTTGTTCTTGTGGGAAGCTGGCTAGGAAGGTTACAGATGGGGATAACATGACCCCAAGACTGTCATAAACAATGCCAGTTGCAGGTGCCATTTGATCACATGACCATGAGGGTGCAATGGTCATAAGTGTGGAAAACACTCACAGATCACTTTTTTCAGTGCCATTATAACTTTGAACTGTCACTAAATAAATGGTTGTAATTTGAGGACTAAATGTAAAAACTTGTTTCTACTGGATGTATCTCTCTCCTCTTGGAATGACCCTGTAGATGAGGGGTCGGTTTGTGGCCATATTTAGAACATGAGTGTGATAGAGGCACACTCTCAACTTTGCTGTCACAAAACAGCTACCATAAGAGGGCATGGCCAGTCACCTGGCACCCATTGACTAAAAGACAAATCAAACATATCAGTAAAAGTCTCCACTACTCCAGGGGGTTCTTTGTGGGGCCTAAATTTCTGTAAATATTTGTATGTATGTATGTTAAAAGGGTAAAAAAAAGGCCAGGTTAGAAGGGAGGAGCAGAAGGGGGCAGTAATGAGCAAGCTTCCATATATTATTCCATATCAAAGACATTTCTTTGATTATTGGAATAAACAAAGGCAGAGTATAAATTGGACTATAAAATAAAATAGCAGCTATTTTGTGAGAATGCTTACAGTGTGCTCCCTAAATTCCACTCACTGTGGCCCTCAACAACTTCCCTGCTCTGGCTTCTCACTTCAGTGTAGCACACATCCTGTGAGCCTGTAGTGCAGTGTTTGTCAACCTTGGCAATTTGAAGATGTATGGACTTCAACTCCCAGAATTCTCCACCCAGCAAATTGTCCAGAAAGCTGGCTACAGAATTCTGAGAGTTGGGAGTCCTCACCTCTTCAAGTTGCCAAGGTTGAGAAACACTACTCTAGAGATTATTCCCAGTAGCTACAACCAAATGTTTAAATGGTTGAATAAGATGATAACCTCTGGGATCTTGGAGGAATTTTGACAACCTTCAGAATGGCAAATTTTAGAAGGTGGACTTATTGCTGAGAATTCTGGCAGTTGGTCATCCTGGGAAGCTGAACCTTGTCCCTGGAACTTGTCGTAGTTGGCAAGCAGTGCTCTAAACCTGGGTTTCGCCTTCCAGTGTGGGCAGTGCTGCTACTAAATGTTTTCTTTACAGGGCTTCAGGACACCTTTATGCCCACCATTCAATTTGGCATTTAATCATTGTAGCAGTATTGAGTCCTAATCATATGAGTGTTGGGCGCCTTAATGTATTTGCCGTGCCTCATTTTTAACATAAACGTCCCAGAGAGTTTTAAGGAAAAGCAGTATGAAAACAACAAAAATAATAATGATCACCATCACCTTTTTCTATCACTCTTTTTCTACCTGGTTTGTCTTTTTTCCAGAACAAAAGAGAATTTTCTGATCACAGCCAGCCAAGATCGCACAATCAAAGTGTGGCTTCTTCCTAAATTTGCTACTATCAATGAAAAAGAGAACCAGATCGTGGCGTTACAAGCCACAAAAACAGAAGTGGCACATGATAAGGTAATACATTAAGAAGATCTGAAAAGCTGGGGATTGGATGTGGATGCTGGGGGAGGTGGTTTTTCTGTGTGTGTAAGTGTGTGTATGCCTCCAAATCAGACTGGACTCCAGCTACTGCCTGGACAAGTCCCTGCAAGTTTTTGGCCACATTTCTGCTATGATTTGATATTGCCTCCTTCCTCGGGCTGGTCCAAGGTCAGTCAGCTGGCTTTGTGCCTAAGGCAGGACTAGAACTAGTCTGGTGCCTTAACCATTACACCAACCTGCCTCTCCGATGCAGATGCCCGTTACAAAAGCAAATAGAGTGGGTTGGATAGACATCTCTATGCTCTGCAGGATCCAGTCAGAGAGCCTCACCAAAGGCAACCGGTGGGTTCCCTGGAAGTTTCTGGATCTGCAGCATGTCATGTTCAGGATGAGCAATGAACAGCTCTCCATATATAGATCACTCTCTGTTTAATTTCCTGACCATAATCAAGATATGGCTAATACCTTGTCAATATCTGTCACCTCTACCCTTTTCCACCTGAATCCTCCCATCCTTTTCCAATCACTAATTTTAAGGCAGTATTATGTGTGCATGCATTTTAACTCTGGTTGTGCTTGGTTTCAGACCAGAATTTCTGTATTTTGGCATTAAATATTCTGTTTTTTTTTTTAACAAAAGTAAATCTGTGGATGAAATAAGGACATCATCCCTATGGTTTAAGAGTAGGAGATGGAATATCAAACCTTTTTTTTAAAACTGGTGGGAATAAATCTTGATATCATACTTACCACAATTACATCCCTAAAATGAACAGCAGGAGGCAGCTGAACCCATAACATCCTTTGGCTTGTGGTATAGAAACTAGATTAGATTAACTCAGCCAAAATGTGGTTACCATGCAGATCACACTAGGCCAGAAAGTGGATTTTAAAAAGCTAAAAGGAAAAAGGAAAGTGTTTTTAACCAATTTGCTTTTTCATATGGATAGCCAAAAATACTGATTTTGGAATGGCTATTTAAAAGTTTAGATTGTTGTTTTATTGCTTTCCTATAACAATCCCTCAAGCTTTATTGTCGTATCAAATCAGAAATATGATGTTATAAGTAGTCTAACTTACACAGACCCAGAGAGAAAGAGAAAGAGATCCACATCTATTAAGTGGCCTGACTAGATTCATAATCAAAGAAAAGCAATCTATGTCTTGGCTATACGTTATTTATTTATTAATTACTATTAGATTTTTTCCCCCTACTTTTATTACCTTTTCACACAACGATGACCCTGTGAGGTGGATTGAGCTGAGAGAGAGTGACTGGCCCAGAGTCACCCAGTCACCCATGTCTAAGAACTTGCAGTTTCCCACTTCTAGCCTGGTGCCTTAACCACTAGGTCAAATAAATGAAATAATTGCAGATTTCATAAACTAGACTTGAAGTGATGTGAAACCAGGGGTGAAATCCAGCAGGTTCTAACAGGTTCTGGAGAACCGGTAGCGGAAATTTTGAGTAGTTCAGAGAACTGGCAAAACCACCTCTGGCTGGCCCCAGAGTGGGGTGGGAATGGAAATTTTGCAATATCCTTCTCCCAGGAGGGGAGGGAATGGAGATTTTGCAGTATCCTTCCCCTGGAGTGGAGTGGGAATGGAGATTTTGCAATGTCCTTCACCTGCCACGCCCACAGAACTGTTAGGGAAAAATTTTGGATTTCACCCCTGTGTGAAACACACCTACCTGAGAGGAGCTTGAGCTGTTGAGGTTCTGGGGATCTTCCATGCTGCAGGGCAGAATGTAGCAATTTGCCCCATAATAAATGTTCCTATAACCTGTTCTCTCTTCATTTTTAGGATGTTAATAGTGTGGCAGTATCTCCAAATGACAAGCTAGTCGCCACAGGTTCCCAGGACAAGACAGCCAAGCTGTGGAACTGTGAAAATTGTGTGCTACTTGGAGTCTTCTCCGGACACAAACGCGGCATCTGGTGTGTGCAGTTCTCCCCAGTAGACCAGGTCTTGGCCACCTCTTCAGCAGACGGGACTGTGAAAATCTGGGATCTGCAGGACTTTAGCTGTCTGAAGGTATTGTGGAGAAAAAACTTAGCAGCTTACATAAATGCATTTCCATCTAGTAGAGAAATAAAAATTACAGGGTGGGTGGAATAATCTACAAGAAGTTAAAAACTGTTTATCTGAGAGAAAGTGGAATTTATCTATTATAGGAGCAAGCAAGAAAAAAATACTCTGCAGAAAAAAGATATTGAAAATTATGGAAGGCTAAATAGTTCCCTTCATTATTGAATAAGACTAAATGTTTCAAAAATGAACAAAGCATCACTTTTATTAAATAGTTGTGTCTTATAAATAACAGCAGAAGTAGACATTTTCAAAGAAAAAAATAGGACTAGAAAACTGTTCTAACTTGGCATTGCAGGTCATTAAACATGTTATCACATGACCATGATTTGCGGTTTTACTGCTAAGACAGCATTGATTCTGCTTATCAGAAGCCAGTTGTGGAGTGCACAAATAGTGGGCACATGACCACGTGACACTGCGACAGTTGCAAGTGCAAGGACTGGTCATAAAATTACTTTTTCAGTGCTAGCATAATTTTGAAAGGTTGCTAAACAGGGCAGTTGTTAAGCAAAGTCATATGGTTCTTAGCTTTTCTTTGATTGGAGTAACAGATTTTGTTTTGCATGAAAGCAGATGAGTATTTTTACACATTTTTTACCATTTCTCTGACCTATGCAGCTATTTATGTGCCTGAAGGAATTAGAGTGTCCTCAATATCATGCTCATCTCTCATCTTTCCTTCCTCATCAGACTTTCGAAGGTCATGATGCCTCTGTTTTGAAGGTCATCTTTGTGAGCGAAGGAGGACAGGTGCTTAGCAGGTATGGCCACCAGAGAAAGGGATTGTTTGCTGAGGCTGATGTGGCAGAACTTCAACATCTCCAAGCAGGGCTAGTAAAACTCTGGCTTGGAGAGCTGGTGCTGGCCAGGGTGTTTAATCTGTGTTGTCAAAGGTATTTGAAATGTTATCTTTCGGTGAAGATAGGCAAAAAATTTCTTCATGTCTTGGCTGGTTAAAAAATTTTTTTAGGTTTCTTATTCCAGCCGGCACAGGAATCTTAATCCCTGTTTCTGCCCCTGTTGAAAAGAAACAGCACTGCTAAACTCTTATTTGTAGAACAAGTCAAAGTCAGATAAACAGAAGAATGGCACATAGTTGATCTCCCTCCCAAACCATGGTATTTGGGAACAAGGTTTTCCATGGTTTCTTATGTGTCCTGAGTGTGCAAGCAGTTTCACTTATGATAGGACTTCCTGAAAACAGCTTTCTAGGGAAGAGCTGCCTTGGGGGTGGGAGGGGGGTGCAGAGATGCAGGCCTGATCCACATCCCCAACTAAGATAAAGTGGGATTCAGTGATCAGCACAAAGTTCCCTCTCCTCTGATGCCTCCATTCAGACGTCCCAGTTAGCACATGGGATAAAACAGGCTGGGTGGCTAAGGGTTGGGCTCCACTCTGACTCATTCTTGTGTAATGAAGTTTTGCTATATTTTCTGAGGAAAAGGAAAGGAAATTTGCTGGTCACAAGATTAGAATGGATTTTTTTTTCTCTTTGGTTGATTCTGTTCCAATTTATCTTTACTGTACTGAGTTTGGATTCCCACTTAGGATTCCTCCTTTCCTGGACATACTTTTGGGGTGAAGTGGGGAGAAACCACCCCTCATCCAAAATCAGTGTCTGGCCTCAAATTCCCACACTGCCTGTCCACCTCTCTTCTACCAGGAAGAACATTACTGACAAATTATCAGCCATGTGAGATTTCATGGCCTTGGCCTGGCTTCCTCACTGCTCCTCTTAGAAGAATACTTATTTCTACATACATTTGTAGATAGTTTTACTCCTGTTTGGTTTTTTCCTCTTCTGACTTTGCTGGGTTTTCCTCCCATTATTTTAATTCTGACAAGTAAACTATTTTGAGTGAATTTTCCTTTCCAAAGATGGGTGGTGATACCAACTTATAAATGCCACAAACTTAACCCCAGGTCATTCTTAATTCTTGCTTCTCTTTCCCCAAGTGGTGCTGATGGTCTCCTGAAACTCTGGACAATCAAAAACAATGAGTGTGTGAAGACCTTAGATGCTCACGACAGCAAAGTATGGGCCTTGCACGCTAACAAGAAGGATGATACCGTGGTGACCGGCTCCACAGATTCACGGGTCTTATTGTGGAAGGTAGAACCTGCAAAGTTGGCTGATCTTAAGTTCCCAATTCTAGCCTGGCTTATGTGCTTTACCTTCTTTTTTTTCTTATTTTTGATTTTTATCATTCTCCTTATTAGGCTTCCCTAGGACTAAGTATTCTTCACAAAAAGCTAAAGGATCCTGTCACAGTATTGATTCAATCCGTAATAAAGGGCTGCCATTTCTCAACGACATTGGTCAATGCTACTTGTTCATTTCTTCATGGAGCCAAGCCCATCAGTTTATCAATCTGTGCCATTGATTTAAAATTTGGAAACGGAAGTCATCCCGGAATTCCTCATTTCCCCACAAACATAGAGCTACGACTGAACATATCTTATTGTTATACCTGTTAACTTGGTTGATGTTAATGGAAGGCCAGAGAAGAAGATTGGTTGATCTTAGGACCTGGGAAGTTTCACATGAATATAGATGGAACCTCAAATAATCTGGTCCTATACAAAATAGAGCCAGAATCTTAAATTGAAACAAACAAGTACTAGAGCAACTGATACAAATTTGGTGTGATATACTCAGAGTTTTATTTCCAAAAGCATTCTGCACAGCTGAACTTTTGAAAGCCCCTTTGAAAGAGCTTTTCAGTGTTATTGTATGAATATAACCAAATGCAAGCCAAATCTGCTTCTTGCAGATATAGCAATAGTACCTAGACTTATATACCACCCAATAGTGCTTTACACCACTCTCTGGGCCATTTACAATGTTAGCATGTTTCTCCCAACAATCTGGGTCCTCATTTTACTGACCTCGGAAGGATGTAAGGCTGAGTCAACCTTGAGCCAGTCAGGATTGAATTCCTGGCTGTGGGCAGAGTCAGCCTGAAATATGCATTCTAACCACTGCTCCACCAGGGCTCTTACATGGCCACATTTTGCAAACCAGCATTCTCTGCTGGGTGTTACTATTTTACTTAGCTTGTTGCTTCTTTTGTGCAAAGCGCTGCGGTCTAGAAGTCACCTTCTTTACCTTCCTGATTCTTCAGGGAAGGAATCCACCTAGAGACCCCATCTCATCTAGATCAGCAGTAGAGAGGACAAAAGCACGCCTGTGTTTTTTAGGATAGCTCCTGAATTTCAGTATTTTAAATCAACTTTTCCCCCAAATGTACTTTGTCCAGCTATTTTTATTTATTTATTTATTTGTTTGTTTTTCTCTAGTTCATTAATACAGGTAAAGGATTGAATGTAATAACATTTGGTAAGAGAATATATATACAATGCTTTCTTGGTTGAGTCCTTTTTAATCTTAATTTAAAAAATCTATGAATTAATTTTGCAAGCTGTCACAAATTTGGTAAGTTTCCCATATTGTATGTACCTAAAAGAGTCTTAGATGTGTCCTTCTTCAATAGTGCTGTGTTTGCTTGGATTGCAGATTACCAGAGAGCATTCCAGCTTCTAAATTTAATATAAATACAGTTCTTACCAAGAAGAATCTTGGCAGTTGAGATTGCAGTCAGCATTTTTATTTCAGTATTGCATCTCTTCAGACTGATAGAAGGCATTCAGTACTTGAGATAGGCTGAAACTCTTCCAAAGGGTTTATGGATGAATTGTTGCTTTATAGCAGTTTCATTTAAAAACAAGACAGTCTGCTAAGCCCTTCCACTTAATGAAGCTGCTTCTTCAACTGTAGTCTACTATTTTTACTTTATATGAGAGAAAAATTTTGTAGCATGAATTCATCGGGAAGATTGTTCTGTGTTTGTGGTGCATCTCCCATCTTTTAGAATACTTAGGATGGATCTTCTCTATTCCAAAACAATAGATTGTTTTGCACTCTAATAGCTTACCTGAAAGGCTCATTTTCAGGTAGGTGCCAAGATAGCAACTGTAACAGTAACTAAAATTCAGTTGTTAATCCTCCAAGACTCTCCCAGGGAGGGATCCCATCCAAGTAAATCCTAAAGTCCAGTGAGCTGCTCTGAACTTCCTCCTATTTAGTTCCACCATTTCCTCTTGTGTTGGCTTTCATACTTAGGACTCCTCAACTTTAGAAAGAGTCAAAAGCCACTGAGAGGATTTGATACCATATTTTCTTCCTGATCAGAGCTTTGTCTCCAACTTCAGAGGAGGAAATAGAAATAGACTTTAGTCTGAGTCAGAACTTTTAACACTGCAAAGGAAATGTTGAACTTGATTTGCAGATGCGCAAAATTTTCAAATTCTGCTAGCAACTTTTATTGGTGTCATTCTATGGTTATACTGTAGATGTACTTCTACCAATAGAAGAATGGAAATTTGGCCCTCCAGTCTAGTAGCACAAGAATAAGATCTCAGAAACAGAGTGAGAGTTATTGTAGTAGTATGTTATTTTAATTATCAATATAGCTTGGAGACAACCAGCGGGTATCATGTAGACCAAGCTGCCTAAAGATCAATCACTATAGGAAAAATATTAAAAGACATAATTTAAGGTACATCGTGACATAATTAATTAGATACATTTTTAATAGATATGTAACAAATTGGATTATAACCTACCAGGAGATCTCCTGAATGGTAGGTAGTCTGTAATTTTTAAAAATTAAATAATAAATTCATTAAAAATTGAACCTTTTCATATAAAACATATCCGTATCATTGAGCATGTTTCAGTCAGTCAATATAGTATTGGATTACTTAGTTAATTTTTAAAAGAGGGATTTTCATATTTCAACCCCAAATCTGAAGCCAGGTATTGGAGCCGAAGTGGTTGATTGAATTTTGTCTTCCGAGGCTGCTGAAGAGAAAGTGAGGATTGACAGACATTTTCTCCTCCTCTGGTTTTGTACGTGCATGAATCCAATTCCAAATTAGTTATATGTAAAAGAGTCAATGCAGCCTAATAACATCTCATTTTAGAGCATTCCAGAGATGAATGGAGAAATTCAAGATCAAGTGGCCTTCCAAGAGAGGCAGGAAGAATCAGTGCTGCCACCAAGGAAATATGTTCACGAAATTATGAAACAAATTTAGCGATACCCAGATTGTTTTCAGTCCTCCCTCATGGGATAACTTAGGCAATAGCCAAGCGACTCAAATCACTATATTAAATTTGTCCAGTAAAAATTGTACTTATGATACTTTCTACAAGCAGCAAGAAGAACAGTGATTAAGAGAAGATGCTGTCTTTCCAGCTCTTAACCTTCTGCAGAGTAGAATCCTGAAGGGGAAAAGTGTTCAAACACCAGCCCCACCTGATGCTCTGGGGCTGCCAGAGACCCGCTGTCCAAAGTTCGTGGAGAGTGATGCTTACTGGTGCCATTGCCGCTGATGGAGGGGAGAAGAGGGGAGGGGGTTGTCACATGCTCCCTGTCTATTGGACAGGTCTATGGTCTGTTGCTTTCCTTTCAAAGCCATCCAAAGATTTTAAAACATAAAATCACTTCCAATATGTTCTTAAAGTTTCCTATATAATTTTACTCTGGACTCAGAATAATCGGTATTATTGACAAATTAATGTGGTTGCACCTTTTCATGGCTATGTGCCCAACAGTTTGAAACAATATTGTGTTCTATGCATGGCTGTTGCTTTGGTTCCAAAAAGCTGGCAGGATCTCATGTGGTTCAAAGGTTTTATTCTCTTCTGAAGCACCAACCACTCCATTTGGCGATTTTTCTATTTGTGTTTCATGTCTCTGTCTGTTAAAAGGATGTCACTCAAACAGAACTCGAAGAAGAGCAAGCAAAGCAAGAGGAACAGATCCTGAAGTGAGTATCCCCAAGCAGCGTTTTAGCATGTTTTCATCTGGCGTCTTCTAGTTGTTAGGCAAGAGGCGCCGTCATCTCTGGCTGGCATGGCAGGGTTTGCTTTTCTCGTTGATTCCATATAGTTATATATTTGCATATAGTTAGCGAATATCTGTGCTTTGCTTTTAGGTATTTTGAAAAAGTGTAATTGTGCAAAGAGAAGTCTCTAAATTTGTTTTGGGAATCTGCCATGTGTTGTGTATATTTATTTTGAATGTGGTTATTTAGATAAAAATCAAGTTTCCAAATCGCATGTAATTGGTGGCATCTAATTGCTTTTTAATACATTGCTTAATTAACTGCAATAGATATAGTGTACAAGTTGCAGGCTTGCAAATAAGATTATGAAAAGTATGAATTTGCATAAAATGTCTAATTCATTTGCCTGTTATGAAGGAATGCTATACTTGGACTAGGGAGCTTCAGCTAAAAAAACACTTGAACAATTTTCATGTATGACAGCTTCTCAGCAATTCTTCTTCTACCCAGGCAAGTGGCTACTTGAAAGGATTATATAATTAATACTGACTGGGGTCTCGGTCTCATTTGCACAGTGTGGCCACCTCCATAATTCCCAGCTAATGCATCGAGAATAGTTCCAGCATAATTGGATTGTGGAAAAGATGGACTAGATGCTTCAGAGCAGGATGAAAAACTACCAGCCCAAACAAAGTAGAAAGCACATACTTAGGAATTTTAAATTTAGGAGTTTGTTTTCAGAAGTGGAACCAGGCCTTAACAGCAGAGCAACACTCTTTGTGATCTTTGCTGTTATGAACATTTTGGGAAATCCTTGCCAAATTGCCCAGTGCCTTTTAATTACCTTGCGCTCACCTTTGCTGAATTACTATTAGAAAGGCAGCCATTCCCTACCTGTTGGGCTGGCAGAAGGGCATCATCTCTTGCTGCCACCTATCTCCATATTGCTGGCTTTGGTCTGTCAGTCAGTGGCTGTATGAGTGTGTTTCCCTGGGCTACTTTGTGTTTCAGTCAGACAAACTTTAAGGTTGTGGTAAAAGCTAAATGGCCAACACAACAGAGGAATAGGGGTAGAACTCAGGTATAGAAAAAACTCCCCCTGTGAATCTAAGAATCTCAGCTGCCTTGGGTGGATTTGCTGCTTTCAGTTTAGCCCAGCCCCCATTTGCTTCTCCGTGTCTTCCAGAGAGCAGGAGCTGGCTAATCTGCTGCACAAGAAGCAGTTCCTGAAGGCCCTGGGCTTGGCGCTCTCCCTGGACCGGCCTCATACAGTGCTGACCGTCATCAAGGGTGAGACCTTGTTTCAGAGGAAGCCCGAAAGGCTTTCCCTTTCCTCTGGCTTCAGACCTTCCCCCCCCGCCCCAGAGTCCCACTCAGTGGCCAGACGCTGCACATCACACCTAAGGAGGTCTCATCAGCCTCCATAGGCTTATTTCCAAGACAGCCCAAACATTACTTTTTCAAAGGGTTTTTAAATTTTTCCCAGATTTCATAATAGAGTTGTTTTGTATGTGAATCATCCAGAGATGTTATGGGGTGTCTAAACAGAATGTGCAGCTAGAATCACACTCTAATCATAATTACCAGTTTACTGGATGGGGAGGTATTCACTTCGAAGAACACAGTTGTTGCTGGATTCCCTTTACCTAGCGGCCTCTCTCTTCCCCCCCCCCCAAAAAAATGTGTATTTGTGCTAATAGTGGCTCCTGCCTCTTTGGGACATATTGCTATTGGGAGGGGGGGGAACCGAAAGAAAACATATTTAGAGAGCTACCAGCAGCTTGGGCTAAATCTGAAATTTTAGCTCAAGAGCCAATCTAAATGTTGCCAGAAAATCATGATTTTTAAAGCTATGGTAAATACACAGGAAGAATAACATATGTTCTATTTCATTAAATCCAATTTAATTTTGTCCTAAGTTGATCCATTTTGGTTGTGATCTTATTTTCTTATGAAGTGTATATCCCCTGGTGCAACATCTAAAGGGACAACCAGGATTCTAGGTCCCAAAACATTGTACATCTTGACATACAAGGACGTCAAGGATTATAATTATATTATTATATAAGTAAATATATAATTATATATTATAACTATATTGTCCTTGTAATGTCCTTTAAGGGTATTAATTTTAAGAGATATCTGCAGCATATTACATTTATTCAGATGAGACTGGTAAAAATTTGCAGCGGTGCAATCACACCACCGGTGGTCATTTAGGGACTGTTCAAAGTTATAATGGACCTCTCCGGAACTACTTACCATCTGTTTTCGAAAGCCTGATGGCCACGCCATGATCGATTTTGGGTGCTTGGTAACCAGCTTGCGTTTGCAGAGTCCTGCAGCACGTGACTGCAGTTTTCAAGGTTTTTTGGCTGTTTTCAGCATTTATTTCTGGTTTACAGCAAAAGACACCCATTGTGTATAATGGATTCATTTAATGATCATCACAGAAATGGTCATAAATTTGGGTGTGGTCACATGGCAATGGCTGCCATGACTTATGACCATAATTCCAGGCTCAATTACAGTCATAAGTTAAGGTTTGTAGTTTGTCCAATGCAGCCCTGAGAATATGATGGAGGGAGGGTGTCTTTCTCAGTAAAGAGCAGGATCACAGGTGGAGCGATCATTTTTGTCCCCTTGTTTTCTGCCCACCGGGAATTTGATCACGTTTGGTTATCTTGTCTCCCTCAGCCATCCTAAAGGAGCCCAGAGGAAAAGAAGCCTTGGCAAAGAACTTGATGAAGTTACGGAAAGACCAAAAGGGTCAGTATGCACCCCAGTTGGCCCAGCTTCTGCGTACACATGGGTTTTCTTATGTATACAGGTGCATGCAGACATCTGTGCGTGTTTACAAAAGACAAACTAGAAGTTCTCGGTCCAAACTTCTTTCTTTTTATTGAAAATTGGCCCTTTGGAGGGACACAGTGTGGTATAGTAGTTAAGACATCAGGCTGTAGAAAAGGAGACCGTGAGTTCTAGTCCCACATTAGACAAAATCCAGCTAGGTGTCCTTGGGTTGGAGTCGCTTAGCTTTAAGAAAGACTCAATAGCAAACCACTTCTGAAAAAAACTTGCAAAGAGGCAGTCTCCGAGAATCAGACTTGATTGAACAGAAGGGGGAATAATCCCTTTGGAACAAAAGACCATTGAGCAGCTTGACCTTTGCCCCCCCTTTTTTTTCTGGTTAAATACTCCCATTCCCGACGTTTTTTCTCCTGACTGGAGACAAGAAGTCAACCTAGTTACCTATTTTCCTTTACAGATAGAACAGTTCTCCTGGGGACTTCCTCCTCTAGCCAAGAAACTCAAACTAAGAATCTTTGCCTTTCAGAGCCAGGAAACATTAGTCCAGCTGGAAGAACGCCACTCTTCTTCTTTTTTTATAGTAATTTTATTAAAAAATAGAGGTGCAACAATAAAAAACTAATATAAACTAAAAATAGGAATAAAAATGTCACAGAAAAAGGAAAATAGAAACAAAAGAAAAAATAAGAGTGTAGTAAAGAAAATGAAAAGAAATATATAAAGAAATGACTTCCTCCTTCACAAGTATAAATGATTTTAATAATTTATCACCTTTTCTAAAAATGAAACAAATCTGCTTTTCCCATCTCATATCTATAAACAAATCCTTAAAAGCTCATCATTTAAGTCCTGATCATCAAAAGTTTATTAAGGGCCCAGAGATAACCACATATCTATTTAAAATTTGATCAAATAAACCAACTTTATATTCCTTCTTTTTAACAATCTTGATCTTTAGTTCCTTCAAATTAATATTCTAGAACCTGAGGTGTTTTTTTTTTCCTTTTTTTCTTTGTTCCTTTTTACAAAATTATTCAAAGCTTTAACAAGCCTCTTATATAGGAAAATTATCCAGGTCACTTCTTGGTTTCTTACTTGTATATCCCTTTTAATTATTAAGACATCAACAGAATTATTTTGTATATCCAGAGTAGCATCTTTTTACATATTATTCTTGTAGCCTGTAATTTATAAATCCGTTTTCAGATCAGTCTCACGTCACAGCCTTGTCTGATAAAATTTGTTTCTCTTCTATAACATATTTTAAATACTATATTTAGAGGCAGATGCTTAATATTAACTTGTGGGTCCATTGTTAAAAAATATCCTTCAGTGTGTTGAATGTTAAAATACATATATTTTGTTCCATATTGTATTTGTAAGTCAAATGCAAGTGTTCTTTTTCTTTAATTGTAATCTTTAGTTCCTTCTAATTTCCTCTAGTGTCCAACTTTCAAAGTCTCATTGTATTATGTTTCAAAACTTCCAAGTTGGTTCAAAATGCAGCAGTCCACATACTTCTGCACAAGTCCCTTTTTTATGGGACCTGCATTGGTTACTGATTAACAATCTAAGGGGCTAGTTATCACCTTTAAAGGCCTACTCCAGCCCACCAGAGCAGGAAGGCACAGTATGTTGCAGATCCCATCTTTTAGGGAAGTACGTTTAGTGGGACTAAGGAAAAAGTCCTCTTCTGTGGTGGCTCCTCCCTTTGGAATACCATTTACCTGGAGATAAGATTGATCCTCCCTCCCAACTTTCTACTTTCTGGAAAGCCCTGAAGACATGGAGACCCCTGGTTGATACAGAGCCAATAAGGCGGCTGGTGTGATTGCATGGTTGCTGTCATGGGGGCTGGAAGGTGGGATGGTATGTTTATGGGCTCTTACATGGTGAAATGTTCATATGGTAAGCTGCCTGGAATCATCTTGTATGAGTTAACTGGCCATGTTTGTTTGTTAGTTTGTTTAATAAAGCAGGCAGGTAAGAGGCATCTAATCTCACAACCCTTAACAGGGTAAGTATGAATTCAGCGGCCCCTCATTGCTAATGTGTCTTTCTTGTGCTTTTTTCCCCAGAGGCAGTTCTGAAGTTTTCCATCACGTGGAACACCAACACACGGAACTGCCACGAAGCCCAGGCAGTGGTGGAAATCCTCCTCAAGCACGAGAATCCAGAGGATCTCTTGAAGTATGAAGGGATCAAAACTGCGGTGGAGTCTCTCCTGCCATACACAGGCAAGTAGCTCTTCTTCCAACTTCATCAGTAAATGGTGGCCCTTGTTTCTCCAAGAAATCTGCTCTTAAATAGGATTAAATGGCTTTGACTTTAACAGTTGAAATGTACATTTGATATTTTGGGAAATACACACAAGTTCTTGTGTGCTCAGGCTCAGTTTTTAGTGACAGCCTTATCACAAGCTAACAACTCTGATTGGTCTGCAGGTCTGGGCTCTTCATCACGTTTCTACTTTTCAGCCTATCGTGGCTCACCTTCAAAGTGGGGCCTGACACCCGGGTACCTTATATTGTCTGAATCTGAAGCAAACAATATATGTAGGACAATGACCCTGCCCCCCAGCCCCATTTTCAGCCTTTCAGGTCAAGAAAATTTTCAGTGGGCGGGTCCTGATTTCCTCTTACATCATCCGGCTGCTCAGTGAGACTCGATGCAAATCAGCTTTTTCTGCCAGGCAGAAATTAGTTCCTGCATCATCATGAACCTGGTTTCAGGGTGTGTGTGTGTGCGAGTGTGAGCTCCTCAGAGGCCAAAAGGGGCCTTAGAGTATAGATGGGTTCTGATCCTTCCAGGAAGGCCTCATCAAGGCAGAAAAATCCCTCCATGTAGTCTTCTCTAGACCCAAGCACCCCGCCCGCCCCCACACACTTCCTGTAGCTCCAGGCAAAAGGGAAATTCCCAGGCCATTAGAGGGCAGCTTGGGGACTGAGCTCGGTCCAAGAAAGCAAAGATTAGGGTGTTTCATTATTATGTGATCAGAGTAATTATGTAAATTCCAATTTTCCTGGTGGGCCTGCAGCATCTTCTTCTGTTGCTTTGAATGTGAAACTAAATGTTTCTCTGCTGAGGGTTTTTTTTTCTCAGCCTTGGAAAAGATTCCCAAATAACTGCATTTGTCTTAATCCTCAGCTGGTTCAGCAAAGGCTGGAAGATATTATGGGTCCAACACATCTGAAGGATATAAATGAAGAAAGATGATGCAGGGACAGCCACACCTGTGTGTGTGTGTGCTAAAGAAGCTAGAACAGTGACTTTGACCATGCAACTGAAGCCATGCATATTTTATCAATTCAAACTATTACCTCATAGGATCTAAATAATTATGTGCTAAATAAGAAATTGCCTAGAAATATGTGATCATGGAACAGAAATTTGATCGACAATTCTTCACGTTGCTCCTTGTTGGAAAAATTGAGTTCAGATATTGACAAGAGACAGCTATGTCTTCTACAATGCACCAGTATATTTATTTTTGCCCTCTGCTTCAAGTGCCCTCTGTTTCTCTTGTTTATAGTAGATTTCCTACAGGAAAAATATTGTGGTTGCAGAGTTGTCAGGTCTGCCTCAACTCAAATCCTAGGAAGGAAAACCCTTCAGTCCATAGATTTAGAGAAAAGGGACTTTTTTTTACTGCAGTTAATCCAGGCAAAAGTATTTTTACTGCAGTTAATCCAGGCAAGATCTGAGGCAAAACCACATGAAAAAACCCCAAGAGCCCCCCCCAACCTTGTAACTAGGCAACCAGAGTTCAAACAATGGCCAAAAGTCTTTGATTCAGGTGCATCGTCTCTGGCTGCTGCATACCAGAGCTTAAAGAAATGGTCTTGGACAGATAAGCAAAGTCCAAGCTGGCCATTGCAAAGCCTCATGAAAAATTTCCACGGTCTCCTCCTTCACGCTTCCCCCCCACACACACACGTGCCCATCGCTCCCCCCCTCCCCTTCCCATGGCAGCTGACAGCAAGCAAGTGAAGAAGGAAGCTGACATCCGTGCCCCTCCCCCCCTCCCGTCACAGAGCTTCAGCCCTACAAGAAAGAAAAACACAAAATACACAGAACAAAATAACACATCAGCACAGAAGGACATTGACACATTCAGGGCTTTCAGGGCATGGTCGGTGAAAGTTTTGGAGGAGTTTAGGAGCTCAGACATGTTTAGAGTCCGTTTGGACTGTGCAGAGGGAAAATGTTTCCCCACAGCTAGTTATTGGGGCCTGCCTCTATGTTTCCTTGAATCCAGAATTTCCTTAATTTCAAAGTGCTGCTTTCTCTCCTTCAGTTAAAATTGGCCCAGGAGAGGCATCAGATGCAGGGCAAAGAGGCGTCACAGTTTCAGGTTTCAACAAGCTGCAGTGAAACCCAGGTGAATACGCTGAGATTCTTAGGCAACTCCAATGCATAGGGACTGGATTAATTACCTTAACAAGGGGGAATGGCCCCACATATTTAGGTCCCAGTTTCTTCAACTGTTGGATAGACTAAATATTTCAAGGAGCGGTAAACTCTATCACCCTCTTTAAAATCTTTTGGCTTCACACGGTTTTTTGTCGGCTTGTTTCTATTGTGCCTGATGTGCATCTTCCAGTGCCTTACGGGCTACTGGCCAAGTGCTCTGGAGTTGTGCTGTCCAGTCCATTAGGGAAGGTATTTCTTGTTTTTCTTGGGGCAGCTCTGGCATAGCTACAAAATTCTGACCAGAGGCCATCTTAAATGGGTTGACCCCTGTGCTCCAATGCCAAGAATTGTTGTAGGCTACCTTGCAAAAGGTAAAAGGTCAGCCCAATTGTCCTAAAGAAAGATGATTAGGGGGCTGGAGACTAAAACATATGAAGAATGGTTGCAAGAACTGGGCATGGCTAGTTTAGTGAAGAGAAGGACCAGGGGACACATGATAGCAGCCTTCCAATACTTGAGGGGCTGCCACACAGAGATGGGGGGGGGGGCAAGCTATTTTCCAAAGCACCTGAAGGCCAGACCAGGAACAATGGATGGAAACTGATCAAGGAGAGATTCAACCTGGAAATAAGGAGGAATTTTCTGACAGTGAGAACAATCAACTATTGGAACAGAAGTTGCCTTCAGAAGTTGAGGTTCATCCCTGGAAGCTTTCAAGAAGAGACTGGACTGTCATCTGGCAGCCACATTTCCTACCTCTTGTCACTCATGGAGGTAGCCAAGCCTCCTTAATGCCGCCACCACTGAGAGCATTGCCTTAACTACACTTGACATTGCCTTTCACGGCATGTTATCAAAGGGGAGGGAAGCAATCTTCCCATGAAAGAATGTGGTAAATTTGGTCCCAGCCTTAAAAACCACCAACTTCCAGTGAGGCTGAGTAGGTAACCAACCATTACCAAGGACAGCTGCCCTTGCCTGCCTCCTTAGTTTTCATTTCCTTTTTCCTCTTTGCAGAACGCCACTTCCAGAGGCTGGGCCGGCTACTCCAGGCCTCCATGTTCCTTGATTTCATGTGGCAAAACATGAGGTTGGCTGAGGCTCCCAGGTGGGACGAAGAGATGGAGACATGACGGCTGAAGCTCATCTGCCAGTACTTGTCCACATCCCTAAACAGTTTGACACTCCCTCACCAACAATGTTTTAAAGAATGCTTTATATAATAAATATATAATAAATACATACTTATTTGTATAAATAAACTTGTCTCTCATTTGCTGGGCCATACAAGTTCTCCACCCCAGTGTCTTTTAAAAAATAACACACTTAATTCCTTAACAATACTGATCTTTCACAGATGAACTAATCTACATACTTTCACAGTCACCTTTTGGGAGGGTGGTGGACGGCATGGCTTAGTTCACCAAGCTTGGTGAGCCCTGGTTGCTCTTCACCATAGATGATTGAACAAGCCACAGTTGATATGGTTGGAACAACATGTTGAGGCTAAACCAAACAAACCAAATGATAATCCAGTAGAATGCATGAATTAGGTCTCGCTTCTGCAGGAAGATGTCATGGCCATAAAGGCAGGAAGGAGAGTTTGGAGATCCAAGAGGACAGCAAAGTCTCTGCTGGTCTGACTTTCCTCAGGGATGGTTGTAAGCTTTGGGCGAGATGAAGCAGATTGGGATACAGGCGAAGGGTTTTGTCTTGCAGTACCTGCTTCCCATCTCTTGCAGCTGTGATGAATAGGAGCTTGCAGAGTGCATCACAGTAGGGATGCAGCAACCTTTAGCTTAACACCAGCTTAGCCCCAAAACAGGATGAAGTGAGGAAGAAACTCCAGATTCCTCACTTGGATTCTCGTTGCTATAAGAAGGGGGTGGGGAGAGAACATCTTGCTCAGACTTTCAGAGTTGCATTATTACACCCTTTAACAATAAAGGATAGTTCCAATAGTCCTTCCGGAGTCTGTTTGCTGATCTGGACTACCTCAAAGGGCTGTTTTATTTATTAATGTAGTAGATTTATGTGCCTCCCTTTGAGCAGCTTACAAACATTAAAACTGCTGGACATTAGGATGACAAAGAGCAGAGTAAGAAAGAGTACCACCCACCACACAGATTGTAAGCAATCACAGCAGAGCTGCCAGGCTTACCCCATCAAATTCAGTGACTCTAGTGCCCATGATTATTATCTGGATAGCATACTGTAAAAATGGGATGGGTGGCAAACAGATTTAAGAAATAAATAAAAAATAAGCAACCCAGCTGCTTTATGTGCTTTATTTGCTTATTTAAATTTAGATGTCTAGCAGTGAGTTGCGCACTAATTTCCAAATTTAATACATACCCTGTTACGTTCATGAGTGGATGAAGTTGTTCCCCATAACGGGAATTTTTATTCTGCAAGTGAGAGAAGTGAGGAAAGGTTCTGTGAAATGCAACATGTTGAACTTTTTTTAAAAAAATAGGAAGAGACTTTCCAAAGAAATTGCAAACTAAGTAATTTTATTTTTCACAGGCAGATTGCTTGGAATTTGAAAGTACAGCATATTAATTACATGCCATTTTATTAATTCATATTTGTATAGTCTAATAACCCTCAAGCCTCTAGATAGAAATCAGGTACTTAATAAGGAATACTAAAAGTATTAAAATGTGTCCATTCCAGTATATTATATTATTAAATAAATATCTACTGTAGACCCCAACTTGGATACGGCAGTCAACAACTCATGAGTGTTGATAGTTGAGTAGAAGGTAGGACTATTAGCTTCAAAGGGCCACGTGGGCCTTAGTTCTACCTGCCTGTCTCTCTTGTTCAGGCAGGATTGGGTTAAGTCCTTCACAAAATATTCTCGGTGCTCCATCCAGCATGGCCAAATGGTGCCTCAATTGCAGGAGGTGATGTCACCCAACCTGGTGAAAAATGTACCCTCCTTTCCCTTCCAAGGGATTGACTCCAAGATAAAAGCTCTTAAAGTGGTGCTTTCAACTTGATCTCTCTTTAGGAAAATGGAGGTGTGTCCCTCTGTGGAAGAACATCATCCCTTGAGCCGCTTCAGTCTGACTAGAAGGATATCCCAATTCTAACCCTGCATAAGGAACTGAGTGATTCCTTCCACACACAACAGGTATTTTGTACATTAATAAACCTCAGAGTCCATTGATGTCAGATGGCACCTTTGCTTTCTACAGCTGGGAACCAGTTGGGCTGCTCCAGAGATCTCTGCAGAGCCCTTCTGGTTAGGCTGCTGCATTTCTGGAGGATTTCATGAGGGGAGGGGCGTGGGGGCACAATGGGCCAACTAGGCAAGGAGCCCATACCAGAGGAAGGAAGCAAATGGACAGGGTCTCCAGAAGATTCCTCTTCAAAGCCCGAATTGTTCTGCTGCTGGCTTAAGGAGGCTCTTCCTGGGTTGCCAGATGTCTGTAGAAGGGTCTCTGTGAGGACAATGTGGACCTCAGGATCACAGGGACCACAGAATCCTTGGTCACTCATGTTCCCGGAGCTGCTGGACCAATTCTCTTTCCCAGAGGCTGGACTGGAATTTCCTGAGGTGGATCTTATACTTGGAGAACGAATGCCTTTGCCCTCGAGTGAGCCAGTGTCTTTGCTTTGCATCTTCTGGCTGAGGTAAACCTGATTCCCCTTTTGCTGGACTGCACAATTCTTGCTGCTGAGACTGGGGGCTTCAGTGAGGTTTGGCAAGGAGCTGCATAAGGAGGGAGAGGCAAGAGCCAGGAATTTGCTAAGTGGGTTTCTGTATGGCTGGAGAAACATGGAAGGAACAATGCCTGTGGTTCCATTGTACCTGGAAAGCCAAAAAGGGGGACAGGTCAAGAGGAGAGGGCATCACTTCAGCTCCATGACACGGTCTGCTTGATTAGCCTAACCCAACACAACACAGAGGGAATTCCTTTTTGTTGGGTCAGCAGTAACATCTAAGTTTGCCGCTTCTCAACAACTACAGAACTGGATCCATGGCATTGTGGGAAGACGGACTTCCCCAATCTCTTCAATAAAAGCTGATTTCTAATATTAACTCTCTTGCAAAATTTCTACTTTTGGGAAAGAATTTCTGCATACGAAAGAATTTTGGAAGAAATTTTGAACTCTCCTTTAGCTCCACAGAGATTTGGATGCTGTTCCCCAAAGAGGAGAAAGCAAGAAAGGGGGCAACAGCCATTGTTGGAGACTCCAGTTCCAATGGATCATAATTCCCCTCATTCCTCAACACAAATCATGCTACGGCTAAGAGCTGATCAACCTGTGGAGGACCTTAGGTAACCTTTCCCAGCTCCTCAGAGGCCTTTGCTAGGCCTGCCTCCCTGATTGCAAGCTTTCGTTCTTCCAGGATGCGTCACTGATTGTCCTTGAAATCCAACCCAGCCCAACAAGAAACACGGCACTCACAGGACCTCCACAGAATTCATGTCTAATCATTCCATTGTTTCTGACCAAGTGAACTCCAACTCAGAAAAGGCAATCTCTTCATCACATTTGTTAATCTGAAAAGGTGCTACCAGATCCTCCTGATGTTAAGAGATCCCAAGATTTTGTCTATTAATCTTTCAAGGAAGCAAGTATAATGCAGTATTCGGTATTTTTTATCAGGCTTTCAACAACCAGTAGACACCATGTCATGGTCTGTGGGCAGAAACTGACCAGTGCCACATTGGTGTGCACAAACTGAGTTCCTCCCCCACAGCCCAGCCCACCTCCTGGCTTACCAAACCAGCCACCAGCCACTGTCTGTTTTCTCCAGCACTTCCACCACAATCCCAAACTCAAGGGAGAGTTCATCTGGTTGCTTGGCTCTGTAGGCCTGGGTGACATAATATAGCATCCCTGGCAGAATAAGGAAAGAAGAAGTGTGAGTGCAAAGACGCCACTTTCTCTCTTATTACAAAGCAGCTGCATGCCAGTTCCCATCCAGCTTCAAAACAAGAGACATTAACTCAGGAAACAGCTTCTACTTAGATAGGCAATTGTTTGAGGCAATGGGCGCTTTCGGTATTTTGAGAATTCTGCTGTCACAAAGTGGGATATGCTGTGAGATGTTTTTCTTTTCACAAAAAAGTGCTAGAAGTGGCCAACTAGTCCTTGAATCTATTTTGAGTGTAATATAAATAGTCCTTGACTTCCAACCACAACCGGGATTGGAATTTCCACTGTAAATCGTTGCAGTTGTAAGTTGAGACAGACCTGATTTTACGACAATTTTTACAGCAATCATTAAGTCCATCCAGCTTCCTCCATGGGCATTTTTTGCCAAAAATTTGCAAAAAAGATTGCACATTGCAGTCATGTAACCACAACCAGTCACAAATGTGAGCTGGTCATCAAGTGGCTGAATTGTGAGCCAGTACTTGCAGAGTGGCGCTAGTACAGGTCGCAAGTCACTTTTTCCAAGACCTTGTAACTTTGAACTGTCTTTAAAGAAACAGTCATAAGCCAAGGACTGCCCATATTGTAAAAATGCCAGTGGGCTCATGTGAACTTTCTTGCCAAATAACATTCCTTTTAAAAAAGTAAAATAATCTAAAACAGACTGAAGTGTCTGCAGGGACACTGGGACCACCAGAACACAACACCAATTCCTGAGTTGAAACTCTGGCTGTGGATTGACTCCACAGCCTTTAGAAACAGAAAAAAATAGTTGGATCTGCACGATTTAATGCCATTATCTCTGTACTACAATAGTATTTTCCAATCTTAGCAACTTTAAGATATGTGGACTTTGGCTCCCAGAAGGACCCAAAGGGAGTTGAGGTTATAAAGTTAATAAGCTATAAAGTTATAATGTTTGGAAAATACTGATCTGTAAGAAAGAGTTAGGGGGGCAGTTAGGATTCACCTTCCTCGTCGTTTTCTTCCATGATGGGCATTTCTTTGTTGTCCTCCAGGTACGGAGCTGGGAACCAGGCAATTTGCTTTCGGTTGTTTTCCACTAGCCACCATCCTAAGACAAAAGATCATGGAGGGGTCAAGAAATGAGCTGGGTGCTCCCTGGCATTCTTTGGGGGAAAAGATAGACATGCAGGCATAGAGGAATTGCAAATAGGCATCGATCTTCTATTCCCACCCAAAGGCACTTAGCTTCCTTTGAGAGCCATAATTGGACCTTAAAAGCAGGTCAAGGGAGAAGGCCTATTGACACGGCCTGGTGAATGGCCAGCTAGGCTTGGATCTGGGCCTCAGCAAATGATCCCCCTCCATTTGCATTGAGGTGCTTCCAAAGTTTTCCTTCAGTTGACCTGGGATACTGGGGGCTTCATAATACAGAACAAGGTTCTGTATTAGGCCCAGTACTCTTCAACATCTTCATAAACGATTTAGATGAGGGAACAGAAGGAGAACTCATCAGATTTGTAGATGACATCTAGCTGGCAGGAAGAGCCAAGACCCAGGATGATAGGCTCAAGATCCAGCTGGATCTCGACAGATTTGAACACTGGACCCTATCTAACAAAATGAAATTTAATGTACAGAAAAGCAAGGTCTTAAACTTAGGTAAGAAAAATAAAAAGTACAGGTACAGACTAGGTGAAACCTGGCTCAACACTAGTAACTGTGAGAGGGATCTTGGAATCCTAGTGGACAGTCAAAATATGAGCCAAGAGTGTGCAGCGGCAGCCAAAAAGCCAATGCAATCCTAAATTGCATTAACAGAGGAATACAATCAAGATGAAGTGAGGTACTAATACCACTCTATAAAGCTTTAGTAAGACCACACCTAGAATACTGCATCCAGTTTTGGTCACACCAATACAAACAAGATTTTGAGACTTTGGAAAGAGTTCAGGGAAGAGCAACAAAAATGATTAGGGGCTTAGAACCTAAAACATACAAAGAAAGATTTCAGGAACTAGGTATACTTAGTCTAGTGAAAAGAAGGTCTGGGGTGACATGATAGCAATCTTCCAATTCTTGAAGGGCTGTCCCAAAGAAGAGGAGGTCAACCTATTTACCAAAGCACCTGAAGGCAGGACAAGAAACAACGGATGGAAACTAACCAAGGAGAGAAGCAACACAGAACTAAAGAGAAATTTCCTAACAGTGAGAACAATTAAAATTGCCCTCAAAAGTTGTAGGTGCCCCATCACTGAAGGCTTTTAAGAGACTGGACAGCCATTTATCAGAAATAGTATAGGTCTCATGTAAGAGCAGGGAATTGGACTAGATGACCTCCAAAGTCCCTTCCAATTCTGTTACTGTTGCTTACTGTTATTTGCCTCACAAGGTTGTGGTGGGGTGGAAAGGAAGAAGAGGAAGGAAGATGAGATACGATTGCTGCCTGGAATGATTTATAAAAATAATAAAGGCAGGAATTTAAAAAATCTTTTTAAAAAATACTAAAATGGGAGACTACGTAAACAGCAGGGGCAAATTACTTCTGTTGTTGCCAGAGAAACAAGCCAGAGCCACGAAGAGCCCGATTCAAAAGAGGGGGGGGTTTCTTTCAGCACCTAGCAGCCAATGGAAGGGAGTTGTTTGCTAAAGCCCAGGGAATTCTGAAAAGGGATTGGCACTCTAGCCAGGATTTCTCAACCTTGGCTGTGTGGACATCAACTCCCAAAATTCCCCAAACATCATGGCTAGCTGCGGAATTCTGGGAGTTGAAGTCCACAGTTTAAAGTGACCGAGGTTGAGAAACCCTGCTCTGACTCCTCCTGCTCTGTCCATCCAGACCACTTGAGCAGCAAACATTCCTGGAAAAGCTACTCTCTGCAAGAAATTTGAAAGGTTTTGCACCCCTCCCAGCTTTTTGCAAGGTAGGGAAGCCCAGGATGAAAATAAATCTGGCTAATCTAAGGAGTATGCTGCAGAAGCAGGCTTGGATCAAGAATATCGTTCTTATTATCCTCGGTTGGGTTTATTCATCTGCATGATATGGTTGGTTTGGTTTTGGTTCAGTCTGTTGTACGAACTTTCCAGGGGTAGCTTGTAAATCATGATTTGTGGCTTAGAAGTGGTTAATAAACTATGCCTGTATGGGATTATAAGACATACTGTTGTGCAAACCTAGCCAATTTTGTTAAAGCGCAAGATGGTGAGTTCTAGTCCAGCCTTAGGCATGGAAGCCAATTGAGCGTTCGAATCTCGTAGCATTTTTATGTTGATCCTTGCTCTCTTTCTTTGCCACACATATTTCCACGTTATTTTCTTCAACTCTTCAAAATATTTTTTCTCCAGTTTTATTGGCATAGTTTGAAATAAAAATAATATCTTTGGTAATACTTTCATTTTTATTAATGCTATTCTTCCCATTAGTGATAATTGCAAGTTTCTCCATTTCTCCAGGTCTCTTTCAATTTGTTTTTTCAGTTTATGATAATTGTCTTCCTTAAGCGTTGCACATCTTGATGTCAGACAGATGCCCAAATATTTCACTTTCTTCACAATTTAGATGTCCATTTTCTCATCATTTCCTTCTTTTGTTTTCTATCATGTTTTTAACTAGCATTTTTGTCTTATCTTTATTGATTTTCAGACCTGCTACTTTCCCATATTCTTCTATTTGCTCTAATAGTTTTGGCGCTGTCTCTATTGGGTTTCCATGATAAACACCAAATCATCCACAAATGCTTGTAGTTTATATTCTTCTTTTTTTATTCTTATTCCTTTTATTTCCTTTTCCTGCTACAAGATTCATGAATTAGAGGTGGGTTTGGCCTTCTGAATTGGGAATTGTATTATCAAGCGGCAGTGTTAACATGGATTAAAGAATGGATTTTATTAAGGAATACAAGACTATTGACATTGGAGAGTCATGATTTACAACTGGGTTGGCATGCCTTTTTATGGTACGGGAAACAAAGATACATGGATATTTCAAAGACTTTATTTATTTATTTATTTATTTTTCATATTTCTATGCCGCCCACTCTCCGAGGACTCTGGACAGCTTACACCAAAGACAGTATACTAAATTGCATATTGCCCCCAACAATCTGGCTCTGGCTGTAAGAAATGGTTTATTATCAGTGTGGGAGAGAGTGAAAGAAAAACATTATTTGAATATTCCAATGTGGCTTTCTACAATAGAAGCAGTGACATACCCAAATATTGTGAACATGGGGAATATTGTTAGATATAAAGACATTTTGACAGATCGGGGAGAACTGAAACAAAAAGAAGAACTAGAGAGTCAAGGGACTGAGATAGATTGGTATACAAGACTGCAAATACAATCAAGATATGAAGCAGATCATAGACAATATGGCTTTAACTTAGGGAAATCAGAACTGGACGAAATATTGACAGGAACAGATGAGAAAATTATTAAGAAATTATATAATTATTTACTGCATATTAGACTAGAAGATGAAGAACTAAAAGAAACAATGATAGCATTGGCAAAGAATTTTGGATACACCATAGAATTGGAGAAATGGCAACAATTTTGGGAAAGAAACTACAAATTAACAATGGCAACAGCCTATAAAGAAAATTTGTATAAGATGCTTTATAGATGGCATTGCCACCAGAAAGATTAGCTAAGATGTTTAAAGATAAATCAGCTAAGTGTTGGAAATGTCACCAGTTGCCAGGATCATACTATCATACAGTGGGGCAAAAAAGTATTTAGTCAGCCACCAATTGTGCAAGTTCTCCCACTTAAAAAGATGAGAGAGGCCTGTAATTGTTATCATAGGTAGACCTCAACTATGAGAGACAAAATGAGATAACAAATCCAGTCAATCACATTGTCTGATTTGGAAAGAATTTATTTGCAAATTATGATGGAAAATAAGTATTTGGTCACCTACAAACAAGCAAGATTTCTGGCTCTCACAGACCTGTAACTTCTTCTTTAAGAGGCTCCTCTGTCCTCCACTCATTACCTGTATTAATGGCACCCGTTTGAACTTGTTATCAGTATAAAAGACACCTGTCCACAACCTCAAACAGTCACACTCCAAACTCCACTATGGTGAAGACCAAAGAGCTGTCGAAGGACACCAGAAACAAAATTGTAGACCTGCACCAGGCTGGGAAGACTGAATCTGCAATAGGCAAGCAGCTTGGTGTGACAAAATCAACTGTGGGAGCAATAATTAGAAAATGGAAGACATACAAAACCACTGATAATCTCCCTCGATCTGGGGCTCCACGCAAGATCTCACCCCGTGGGGTCAAAATGATCACAAGAACAGTGAGCAAAAATCCCAGAACTAGACCCTTGGTAGTACAGTGGTCTAAAGCACCCTGTTATTAAGAACAGCTGCCTGCAATTACTGCAGGTTCGAATCTCGCCAAGGCTCAAGGTTGACTCAGCCTTCCATCCTTTCTAAGGTAGGTAAATTGAGGACTCAGTTGTGGGGGCAATAAGCTGACTTTGTATAAATATACAAAAGGATGAAGGCTATTGCTTAACGCCGCCCTGTATGAAGGCTATTGTAAGCCGCCCTGAGTCTCCGGAGAAGGGCGGCATATAAATCAAATTAAAAAAAAAAAAAACTACACGGGGGGATCTAGTGGATGACCTGCAGAGAGCTGGGACCAACGTAACAAAGGCTACCATCAGTAACACACTACGCCGCCAGGGACTCAGATCCTGCAGTGCCAGATGTGTCCCCCTGCTTAAGCCAGTACATGTCCGGGCCCGTCTGAAGTTTGCTAGAGAGTATTTGGATGATCCAGAAGAGGATTGGGAGAATGTCATATGGTCAGATGAAACCAAAGTAGAACTGTTTGGTAGAAACACAACTTGTCATGTTTGGAGGAGAGAGAATGCTGAGTTGCATCCAAAGAACATCATACTACTGTGAAGCATGGGGGTGGCAACATCATGCTTTGGGGCTGTTTCTCTGCAAAGGGACCAGGACGACTGATCCGTGTACAGGAAAGAATGAATGGGGCCATGTATCGTGAGATTTTGAGTGCAAACCTCCTTCCATCAGCAAGGGCATTGAAGATGAAACGTGGCTGGGTCTTTCAGCATGACAATGATCCCAAACACACCGCCTGGGCAACGAAGGAGTGGCTTCGTAAGAAGCATTTCAAGGTCCTGGAATGGCCTAGCCAGTCTCCAGCTCTCAACCCCATAGAAAACCTTTGGAGGGAGTTGAAAGTCCGTGTTGCCCAGCGACAGCCCCAAAACATCGCTGCTCTAGAGGAGATCTGCATGGAGGAATGGGCCAACATACCAGCAACAGTGTGTGCCAACCTTGTGAAGACTTACAGAAAACGTTTGACCTCTCTCATTGCCAACAAAGGATATATAACAAAGTATTGAGATGAACTTTTGATATTGACCAAATACTTATTTTCCATCATAATTTGCAAATAAATTCTTTCCAAATCAGACAATGTGATTGTCTGGATTTGTTTTCTCATTTTGTCTCTCATAGTTGAGGTCTACCTACGATGACAATTACAGGCCTCTCTCATCTTTTTAAGTGGGAGAACTTGCACAATTGGTGGCTGACTAAATACTTTTTTGCCCCACTGTACGTGGTGGTTGTGTAAAGAAGCAAAACAATATTGGATGAAAATACAAACATGGTTAGAGGGAATGCTGCAGCAACATATAGAGTTAAAACCAGAGATATTCTTATTGGGAATTGTACCAGAGAAATATAGTAAAGAAGATACATATTTGATTATTCATATAATAACAGCGGCTAGAATTGTATTTGCACAAAACTGGAAAGCAGATAAAATCCCGTTGGAAGGAGAAATTATAAAGAAAATTTTAGAATGTGCAGAAATGAATAGATTAACATTGAGAAGATAAAGAGGAGTCGATGTATTTCAAGACATGGGATAAATGTTATGATTGGTTAGAAAAGAAATATGAATAAGGATATAGAAATAAAATAAATAGAGGATAGATGGGAGAAAACAATTAGAAAAATAGATATCCAGATGATGTCAAGTAAAAGGAGAAAGGGGAGGGGGGGTAAAAGGGAAAAGTGTAGATATTATAAAAATGTACGCAAATGATGAAATAAAAATAAATAATAATTGAATAAGAAATTGAAATGAGAATAAAGATAATTAGAAAATCGGGGCTGTTCGAATACCACTTTAGATTGAACTGAAAAGGGAAACGAGGAGAGGGGAAGGAGTAGAGAGAGAGGAAGGGAGAGGAGAGGAGAGGAGAAAGAAGAAAGGGAAAAGGAGAGGAAGAAAAGGGAAGGGAAAGAGGAGCAGAGGAGAAGGTTAGAAAGGGGGAAGAAGAGAGGAGTGGGAAATAGAAAGGGAAGTAGGAAAGAGAAGGAGAGGAAGAACGAAGGAAGTAGGAGAAGAGAGAGGAAGGAAGAGAAGGGGAGGAGAAGAAGAAAAGTTGGAGTAAAGGTAAAAGGCAAAAGAGCAGTCCCGAAAAAGCAAAAATGAACAATGAAAGTTAAAAGAAAAGATGAATGAAAAATGATGGAAATGACTGTACATGTAAATAAGTTTATAAGAAATAAAAATAAAAAAAAATATTAAAAAAAGAAAGGAAGAAAGCCAATTGAGTCATCAGGGAAATGGAAGTTCTAGTTCTGGCTGGGTGACTTTGGGCCAGTCAATCTCTCTCAGCCCAGCCCAGCTCACAGAGTGGTGGTTGTGGGGAAAATAGGAAGGCGTATTAGAGATGTTTACCCCTTTGAATTACTTCTACAAATTCATTAAATTATATAAATAGATAACAAATGAACCGTGGTTTAGGAGTGACCGCAGACAACATACAGCCAGGGCCATGGCACGCAGTTTCTGCCGGAAGGCCCATTTTTGGGGCTCCCTACCTGTCCTGTCCTTCATCAGCACTTCCAGCTTTTCTGCCTTGGTGGCTTCGAAGGGCTTGTTCTGGGTGTCTTGTGTTCGAAAGGGTGCAACGCATTGGTACATCTGGGAGATGACCGGCTGTGTGATGGTCAGGATGGGAGCCCTGGGAGCCTCTTTCTTCCTGTCTCCCATTTCAGAAGGCAAAACGATGATGCTGCAAGAGGAAAGTCATGACATTCAAATAGATGTTGCAACCGCAGTTTCTTCTAGAGAGTCCTAAAGCTTGTAACAGCGTTGCAGGCAGTCCTCAGCTTATGACTCTTTGTTCAGCGAATGCTCAAAGTACCCCAGCGCTGAATGAAGGGGCTTGGGAGGCCCTTGCGGCCACCTGATTGCCATCTGGGTGCTTGGCCAGTCAGCGGGGGAAGTTGGCAGGGAAGATCCCCGATCTCTGCCAATAAAGGAAAACAGCTTGTGAAGTTCTGACTTTTCTTTCCCATCCCAGAGTTACCCAGTAAAGATCAGATCTTGCAGTCTCACGATTCAATTACAGGTAGTCCTTGACTTATAACAGTTCATTTAGTGGCCATTCAAAATTACAACAGCACTGAAAAAATGACTGTTTTTCACACTTACAACTTTTGCAGCATCCCCACATGATCAAAATTCAGATGCTTGGCAATTGGTTCATATTTTGTTCCAATCAGCCATCTCCTCCCACTTAGGACTGTATGACTGTAACCTTGTTGCTTGTACTGTATCCTTACCATTTATATTGACTGTTTCCTAATATGATTTGATTGCTTATTTGTACCCTATGACTGTCATTAAGTGTTGTACCTTATGATTCTTGACAAAAGTATCTTTTCTTTTATGTACACTGAGAGCATATGCACCAAGACAAATTCCTTGTGTGTCCAATCACACTTGGCCAATAAAAAATTCTATTGTGATTGTAAGTCGAGGACCACTTATATTTATACATTTGGAAGCAGGGCATGAAATCTTGATGCCAAATTTTAATAAAATTTCTCTTTTAATTCTGATCTTCTGCACAAGTTGAGCCCTCTGTGCTGTGCTCCCAGGGCTTTGGAGTATCTCCACTGTTGTCAAAATGGCTCCCAGAGTTGAAGGGAGAACATCCTGTTTGACGTGTTTCTGTTTAATTTGCCTGCTACAGTTCAACAATAAAGCTTAAAATCTCCTTACCTATTGCATTCATCCTCATCTCTGGATCCTCAAATTGTCTGGCACCTGGCCACTACCTGGCCCTTGGCCAAACTCCCAGCCCCGAACCTCCCTCCCTCCCTACCCAGCAGCGTCTGGGCTTGTAACGTCCCACTGGCTTCATTGTGAGAAGTCAGCAGGAAATAGCTTTGTCTAACGACCTGGCATTCACTTAACGATGGCAACCGGGACTTCCTGGATTCCTGTTGCTAAGCAAATCGGTTGCACTTTACGACTGCATTGGTTAGCAACAGCAGCCCTGGCCCCAATTGTGGTGGTAGGGCGAGCTTCTCCCATGGGCACTTAGTGCTCTTGCATTCATGCTAAGCAACGTGCAGCAAATCACAAAAGGCTTCAGTTTCACCTCAAAGGATGGATGACTTGCTAAACTACATTTTATCCTCACAAGGTGGGGCAAATCCAACCCAGGTATTTAGCTAGAGTTCTGTCCTATGTATCATGTGAACCTCATAAATTGGTTGAGTAAACTATGAATTGGTTTACAATTAACTAAATTATGTCATTTAAGTGTGGAACATGGGCAGCTATATAAATTTTCTAAAAAAAATAAATCTGAATAAATAACTTACATTCACAGCCAAACAGATGATTTATTAACATTTCATCTGATGAAACAAAAGCTTTTACTGTCCTATCTAGCATTGTGCACAGTTAAAATGATGAAATCTGAATGCTGTACTACCAGCAAGTCAATGGTTAGAGTTGACTTCTGATGCAGCCAGTGCCCTTCAGATGATGGTCGGACTACTATCGTCCCCAGATGCTATGCAGATTGGAAGAGATTGCCTTGATGCATTTTGCTTCTGCTAAACTATGATGTTGTTGTTTTTAAAATGTATATTGGAACTATGTTAAATTATGCAAATTATGTGAGTTCGATGTTTTAGTGATACTTTATGGAGATAACAGCAGCTATTATTGCAAGCTCACCTGGAGAGGCAGCCTATTAGAGTAGAGTGTCCAGGATGTTAGGGTCAAAATGACAGCTGGCATGGGTGGGGGGGGCAGTGACCTTTGGCACCGCCACCCACAGACACAGAAGAGAGCAATGGAAGAACCTCTGGAATGACAAAGCCGCCCTCTCAGCCTTAATGAAGCCAAGTAATGAATTTGTGTAGCCTAAAGCTATTTTGTTGTATCTTTTCTGAATATCAGAAAACAATTCTTGTTGAATTTTTCTCCTCTGCAGGTTGGATTGAAGCTATTTGAAGCAGGCTGGCAGAAATCCTGGAACCTTTGCCAAGAAGCTACCGAAGGAAAGCTAAGAAGCCAACATGAAAGAATTCCAATTACTGTGGTCTATGGAAAGCAGGTGAAATCAAAGTCCATACTTCTGAGTCTCACAGTACAAAGAGCTAGTTGGCAGGAGAGTCTGTTCCACCTGTCTCTTATTCTTGTAATGGCAGAACTGAAATCAAATTGTTTTCCTCTGCTGATGTGGACACCAGCTCTCGGGTACTTAGCCTTTCCTCTGAGGTGGCTTGCATCTGAGTTTCCCCTCAGGTACAACCCCAACCTTTGGTTGTGGATTAGAAGTAGCTGCCTGACTCCCAGGTACTTATTCTCGGTGGTTGGAGGTGGGGGGATACTTGGCAGTCTGTTCTCCCTGGTCCTTCTCCAGCACTCTCCGAGATACCAGAGTTGGTGATTTTGCCTGTCTTTTTATGAAATACTTCCTTTTCATCACCCACCCTGGAGCAAAACATATTGAACATGGAGAACAGTCCATTGCTTGGCTAGAGTTGTTATTCCAGGAGAATCGGAAACAATTTGCATTTCTCTAAAATTGTGTGTGTGTGTGTGCACGTGTGTGTGTATACCAGCTATTTTAGAGAGATGCAAATTGTTTCCAACTCTCCTGGAATAACAACTCTAGCCAAACAATGGGCTGTTCTCCATGTTCAATAAGTTTTGCTTCAGGGTGGGTGATGAAAAGGAAGTATTTCATAAAAAGGCATAATTTGATTGGTTTGCTTTTGGTTTGTTATGAAGTACTTTGCAACCTGGGGCATGGATGAGAGTTATGGAGGAGGCATATCTGCAACTATTATTACATCCCACCTTTATTCTCTTACAAATCCAAAGGGTATGCATAATGCTCTGGCCTTCCCTTTTTCCCACAGCAAGAGTGAGGTAGGTTGTGCTGGTTCAAAATCTCCCAGCTGACTTACGTGCCTAAGGGAGGCCTCCCAAAGATGAGTCAGGCACCTCCCCACTGCATGGCCTCACAGCCATGAAGCCTGAAGTCAGAGTTCACCAAGACAGGGAAATCCTCACCTGAGGCAACTTTTCTTCTCCCCAGGAGGCAACAAATACTGTACGTCAAGTGTACGTCAAGGGGTTTTCCCCCCCTCCCCCCACTTGTCTCTTGGTCTCCAGGAAAAGCATTCTGGAGATGAAAGCAGGGCCATGGCTTGAACTACGGCTGCTGGTAATTCTGCCTTCAAACCACAACATAATTTGATGTTTCAACTAGTATAATGTATTTTATGTTATATGTTACAAATATATCACAAATATAAGTTATGAGCATAGAGGGCCTGTAATGCAACCATAGTTAGCCTTTTCATGAACTCCCTGGGAAACTCATGTTGCTGGAATGTGTGTAAGGAAAGTTTCTGAGTGTGTGTATGAGTGATTTATTGTTGGTGATACCAGGCAGGGTGGGTGTGAGGAAATCAGTGGAGTCTTGGAACAAACAGTGAGCGTGTAAAGTTCCTGACGTGGATGGGGCAAGATGTACTATCCACGTGGATTCTGAATAAATGTGTTGGGTATAAAGAGAAGGCTGAACCCAGACCCTAAGTTCAGGATGAAGGGGACGCCCCGAGTCTGCTTCCCAGCCCACTCTAACGCAGGCTCTAACACATCACCTGTGTTGAGAGTGTAGGTGAGCATTGTGTGAATGAGTAGCCTAGTTGGGCAGCAAATGCTTACAGCAACTTGAGTGGGCATAACTTATTGTAGTAAGATAACTTTGAAATTAGACAAGTATAAGTACAAATATAAAAGAACTAATTAAGCTTAATTGCACGCTTGCCTTGCTTTTTGTCTGAATCACACAAGAATAAAGGAACTATTGGAAAACTCCACTTTGAGTGGCTTGAACTCAATGTTATGCCACTGAGCCTCCTGAAATGCATGTTTCTTCCCTGCTCTTCCCTAAGAAACCACTTTTCTTAGATGTACCTGTTTTCTGGAAAGGGGGGCTCCAGATCCTGGCCGTGGGCTTCAAAAAACTTAACCACGTCTTCTCCTCGGGAGATTTTGGCTTGAGTCTTTAGCAGCTCCTGGCAATAGACCTCCAGCAGCCTCAGAGTCTCCATGCAGCGGCTCAGCTTCTGATTCTTCCTCAGCATCGCATTGGCATCTGCGAAGGGGGAGGGGAGAATTACACCTGAAGGAGTTCCCCCCTCTGGGCATGCTTCCATGCAGCACTACAATTAGTGTGGGGTGAAATGTCCAACTCTGGAAGACCCTGGCAGTGTGGAATTCTGCAGGAGTGGAAAAGCACAAACAGGCCTTTTCATTGTGAACTTAAAGGGGCATCAATGCTGTAAAATCATTCCTTTGGAGGAGGGAATGAAACTAAATTATATATTGTATTTGACAAATCTTTCTTCCCATGACTGAACAAAGAACAGAGATCTGGGATGATAAGAAGCTGTTTTTAATTTGTAATTCCCCTGAGCCCAAAGCAGCCCCTCTGTTGTGATCTTTGTGGCCAGACAAAGCCTGCATTTGTAGACCTGGGAGTGGACAGTTGAAGAGTCTTAAGCCTTATTAAATTAATGTATCCCTTAAACTAAAATGGTATTTTTTCTACTAGAGAATATTAGGCACACTTCGGCAAAACTCAAAGTGCCCATTTTCCCCCTCTGTCCTCCAAGTCTCCCCTAAAGCCCACATCATAAGGTACCCGACACATTCTGTGGCCTCCAAAGGCCAAATAAATGCACCCCCCAGATTTACTCCCCTCTGCATGAAGCCACCACGTGTTTCAGTTTACATGAATGCGCTACTGTGTGGGTGGTTTATAACAAGGGGCTGCTGATTTAGCACCTCCATTACCATTTTAGGGGAGCTGCCATTTTAGTTGGCCACTGGTGTCCAGCCATAAATTACGTATCTCTCTCAATCTTCCTGAGTGTTGATGAGAGCAGCAAGGATGGTGAGCAGGATGTGTCACCCATCTAATTCAAGGTAAAACCCAACAAAAGCCCAGTCTTCCCTTTTACCTCGAAATCTTGGGAGGGTCCGGTCGGACTTTTTCAATAAGCCACTCTCAATGGGGAATTTCCTCTTCAGCCCTTTCTGAAAAGAAAGCCAGAAATGAGCTTGTGCTGTTTGGCCAGCTCTGCAGGGAAACGGTCAAACTCGGGTTCAACTTAAACTTACATGGAGGGTCCTAAATTCTTCAAATGTCCTGTAAATGAGAACCTGGGTTTGGTCAGACCAGGAGACAGAAAGCATGCTGGTCTGGGGAAAAAAAACACACAAAATCCACTTTAATCTAAATCGTACAATGCTCTCTTTCCAGCAGAAGTGGAACTCAAGTCAATTACCAAGAAATACCAATTTCTTTTATTTTAAAGAAATAAAAAGAATACAATGTTAGTCATAACAGGCAGGCAACTTAGTTGCAATGGAGAACAGATTAAGCCTTGGGGGTGACTGAGGCATCTTCCAGGGAGCAAAAGAGAAGTCCAAAGTATCCAAAGTTGCCACCTTGCCAGGGCTGGGTTACCACTATGACCCAACCTGTCATTCAGATGCTAAGATGGAAACTGGCTGGAAAAGAATTCGCCTTCGTGGGCTAATGTGAGCCTGGAAAGCTCTGACGGCAGTTACAGCCGTGTGCCAAGGCAGGAACAGACAGCAGCTGGCGCTGGAGCAGCGGGCCAAAAAAACTGCAGTTGCCAACAATGGCTCCAAAAATGGCATGTCTCACCCCAGCCCTGGCAATTAACACGGATCCAAACCATCTGAAAAGACTTCATTACAACGCCATCCAAATTTCAAAACATTCAAAATAGGTGGAAAAATGGAAATTAGTACCAAAAAGCCACATAAAAGCCCAGGCTTCCCAAGGACCTCCTGCAGATTACCAGGGGGGGTGTCTCACGACTCGGTTCAGGGCCAAACTACCTTCTGCCGGCCATGCTTCAGCAAGCCCACAGCATTCACCTCCACAGGAAACCTGCTGCTGCCCATCCTTCTGACTTGCTCTGGAGAGGAGCTCTGGAGCCCTGCCTGGGCCGACAGGTGTCTTAGCAGCCGCAGCAGTGGCAGGGAGGAGGGGCCACTGGCCGGCCCACCTTGCCCGCCCCTCTGCCCCTCCCCTCCACAGGGCCTGCCCTTGCCAAGCACTGCAGGATGCAGAGCGGACGCCGAGGCTTTTCTCGGTTAGAAACACACACACACACACACAATTCAAACTCCACTCTGGACCAGCAGTGAAGCCATCCCCTTCAGAGAATGAGAGAGGGGGGGAGGGGGGAGAGATTTTTGCTGCCATGCATCCTTTAAGGAAAAGGTGTAGAAAAAATACACACAGTCCCTTGCCCTGCCCAAAGAGGAATCAAAAGCCCCAGGCATCATTTCCTCATTTCAGTGGGTGGTCATGCTGCCTTCTTGTGTGCTATCTGGAAGCAGCAGCTGCTCTGCCTGCCACCCCAATCTTGATTACCAAGCCCCCCCCCAACCTCCCCTGTGTGGGTTTGTGTGACATAGCCCCATCACTTTGCCAGTTGTGCTTACCTACAATTTTCATGGGAACGGTGGGAAACGGCAGGAAGGCTGCCTAGGTGACTCTGAGCCAGTTGCTGCCTCTCAGCTCAACCCACCCCTGGGTTGTTGTGCTGGGGAAACAGGAGGAAGGATAGAGTATTGGGTATGTTCGCCGCCTTGAGTTATTTATAAAAATAATGAAGGTGGCATAAAAAAATAAATGATTAAGACTGATTTGAACAGTTGGGCCATAAAATCTATAAGAATGTTTCAGAGTAAATATGGAGATTCTCAGTCATCCAGGACATGGTTGTCCCAAAGGTGCTTTTTTTCCCACAAGAGGCAACTGGACTTTGTTTTTCTTTGAAGACGTTTCACTTCTTATCCAAGAAGCTTTTTCAGCTCTGATTGGATGGTCGGGAATGGAAAGATTTCATGTCATTATCCATTATAAGCAGTACAATGCAGTGAGCTATGTGTAGATCTGTATATTGGGGAAACAAAACAACCACTTCATAAACACATGGCACAACATAGGAGAACAAACCCAACAGGACAAGATTGAGCAGTCCATCTGAATTTGAAAGACAAAGGCCACTCTTTTGAAGACAGCAAAGTCCACATTTTGGACGGAGAGGACCGATGGTTTGAAAGAGGGATCAAAGAGGCCATCTATGACAAAACTGAACAACCCTTCACAACAGAGGGGGTGGGCTACAACATCATCTATCTCCAGTCTACAACACAAACTTTTTGACAGTTCCAAGAAGGCTCCACACCCATTTGCACCACTCATGTGACCCTGAGGACACTGATAAACCTCCAAGAGCCTCAACAACTCTCTAAAAGAATGCAAATGACCAGCTGTCTGCAAGGAGTATAAATCCTTCTATTCCCCACCATCCAGTCAGAGCTGAAAAAGCTTCTTGGATGAGAAGCGAAACATCTTCAAAGAAAAACAAGTCCAGTTGCCCCTTGGAAAAAAAAAATAAAGCATGTTCCAGGTAGCACAAGCATGTTGCTCAGGGACCCCATCAGTTCCCCATTTCTGATGTATCTGCCTTCTGACTCAGATGTGACTCTTAAGTGAGTTTTCAAGAAAGAAATGGCTTGATGCCCATAAAAGGAGGAAATTTGGAAACATTCTAGCATTTTATTTATTTTTGTCAAGACATAAAAAGTGTAAAGAGATCATGAGACTCATGAAGTTAGAAGCACTGATCAAATACTGATCAAGATAACTAAACTTTCAGTTGATCTGGGGGAAAGGACAAGGCCATCCTTTTAAATCAAAGGTGGAAAAAGAATTATGTCTCCCACAAACCATGCAGGAGAAGCAAATAATAGTAGGCATGGGAGAAGGGTGAAGGAGCAAAAGAATCAATATGATGGTCACATTATTTTATTTATTTATCACATTTCTACACCTCCCATCTCACCTTCAATCACCATGTGATCATAGAGTCGGCTGGATTAATAATTGGCTAACAAGCAAACTCAGTGTGTGTAGTGTGGAGCTACATCTACCTGGAGGGAAGCATGCAGTGGGGTATCTCAAGGTTCAGTCTTGGGCTCAGTAATCTTCAACATCTTCATAAGTAATTTAGTTGAAGGGATAGAAGGAGAACTCATCAAATTTGCAAATGACACCCAAACAAGTGGGGGGGGGAGATTTGCCAACATTTTGGAAGATAGACTCAGGATCTTAACAGACTTGAACACTGGGCATCATCCAACAAAATGCAATTCAGTGGTGAGAAAAGTAAGGTTTTACACTTAGGCAAAAAAAAATCCAAATATAAAATAGGTGGTACCTGGCTCAACAGCAGTAACTGAGAGGGTCTAGGAGTCCTAGGGGACAATCCCTTAAATATGAGCCAGCCGTGTGCTGCAGCTGCCAGAAAAGCCAATGCAATCCTAGGCTGCATTAACAGAGGGATAGAATGAAGATCATGTGATCTATTAGTACCGCTTTATACTGTACTGGTAAGGCCACACTTAGAATGCTACGACCAGTTTTGGTTACCACAGTATAAGAAAGAGTGCAGAGAAGAGCAAAAAAGATGACTAAGGGACTGGGAGATTCAACCATATGATGAACAGGTGCAGGAACTGGGAATATAGTGACTAGTCCAGCAAAAAGAAGGATTGGAGTGACATGATAGCAGTCTTCCAATATTTGGGAGGCTGTCACAGAGAAGAGGGGGTCAACCTATTTTCCAAAGCAACAAGAAGTAACAGGTGAAAGATCATTAAAGAGAGAACCACCCTAGAAATCAGAAGAAAATTCCTGATAGAACAATCAATCAATGGAATGACTTGCCTTGAGAAGTTGTCCATCACTGGACATTTTAAGAGATTGGACAGCCATTTATATGAAATGGTGTAGGGCAGTAATGGCTAACACACCCAAACTCCCAAAATCCAATGCGTGTGCGGCCCCCGTGCATGCACCCCACCCCCGTGCATGTGCGCATGGCTCCCTGTATGCATTCTGCCTCCGTGCATGGGTGTACGGCTCCCTGCATGCACCCCACCCCATGCATGTGCCCCACATGCATCCCACCCCCATGTGCATGCACACACAGCCCCCCGCACGCATCCTGCCCCCGAGCATGCGTGGCAGAGACTTGAAGACCAGCTGCCAGCTGCGCACATGTATGTGCAGCAGAGCTGAACTGGGGCCACTGCTCACGTGCCATCAGAGAGGGCGCTGTGTGCCACCTCTGGCACGCGTGCCATAGGTTTGCCATCACGGGTGTAGGGTCTCCTGCTTGAGCAGGGGTTTAGACAGTGGTGGGATTCAAGTTATTTAACAACCGGTTCTCTGCCCTAATGATTTCTTCCAATAACCAGTTCACCAAACTGCTCAGAAAGTTAACAACCGGTTCTCCCGAAGTGGTGCGAACTGGCTGAATCCCATCACTGGGTTTAGATTAGAAGACTTCCATGACCCTTTCAAGTCTGTCATTCTGTTATCCTTACTGTCAGGAATTTTTTCCTTAGTTCCAGGTGGGTTCTCAGTTGTCCATTATATACTGAGCAGGTGCCGGTAAGCAACACAATTGGTGCTTTGGAGCTAATTAGAGTCAGACATGGTTAGCACTTGGATGGGCAATTGCCAGGAACTATCAGTCCTGTAAGCTAAATTCAGATGGTGGCAATACATTCTGGAGGAAAGCAATGGTTGCAGTACCCTTTGTGTACTGCAACCAAGAAAGCATAACTAAGGTTGCCAGGTGTCCACTATTTGAGCGGACAGTCTGCTTTTTTCACATTATGTTCACTATTTTTTTTTCACAAAATAGTGGACATTATTTTTATTCAAAAGCTTTATGATTGTATGTTTTTTAATATTTCTCAACGTTGTACTGAAATTAAAGAATTATTCCTTAAACACAAAGAATTGATCAAAGCTGCGCAGTCAAATAAAAAACACAGCAAAGTAAAATGTAATTTAATATTTCACATATTATTATAATATATTTGCTGTTTTGAATTTTAAGTAAAGTTTTGAAGTGATTATTTTAATACGTGTTAAAATGTTTGTAAGAAAATATATAATTTAATTGTAAAAAAAAATTTTTTTTTTGCTACTTAACCCCCACCCCCCATCCCCACCCCCGCTTGTCCGCTATTTTTTGGAAGCAGACTTGGCAACCCTAAATTAATGGCAATGTCCATGTAAGGTTGAGCTTTTTATTCCTCTGCCCACAAATTCATTGGGGAATTTCCATGTGTGTCTACTTCTAGCTGCCACTGTAGAATTTATGGGCATCCCACAATTCATGTAAGGTAGCAGAAATCTTCTTCCTTTATCATAACCATCTCACTTTAAGTTCTGCTTCAGAAACTTGGCCTCTGGTGGTAACTGGCAAGGCTGATGGAAAACCATTTTTGATATAATTGAATAAAGAAAGTAGTGTCAAAAATCTATTCCAATGTCAGTAAAAGATGGTCAAATATTGACAATGTATTGCAGGAGTTTTATTTGTGCCATCTGATTTCCTCATGATTCAGTGCAAATATTTCCCTGATTCCTGTACGTATCACACCTCAGTTACAATAATTTCTTATCCTACTTCCTTGGGAAAACACCTTTCTGGCTAATATGAGCTAAACCAACTTTTTACAATTTGGTGTCCCAACATGTCCTGGGATTATTATATGTGTACAATTAGGGATCAACCATTTTTAAATTCAGATGTTTGTGTCCATTTCTCAATTGTGATATGAAGCACTTCTTTCTGATTACATGCAGCACTTATACCTGATTGCCCCAACTGCACAACCAACAGCCTCCTGGGGTTGACTGACAAGTAGATTGAAACTCTGGCATTTAGTGATAATGAAATAAGGTTGGCTTGAGCGTCACCCTCACGTACCCAATGACTTTGGGAAATTTACAGGGAGTGCTGGGAGGTGTAATCTCAGCCCATCTAGAAGAATCAGATTTGGGACGGGCTAAGCCAGACCAGAATAATAGGAGAGAAACAGTGAGCAGAGCCCATGTTTAATAGGCCTCATTTTTGACAGTTTACTGTTCTTCTCTAATGGACGTTACAAGCTAACTGAAAACTGTTTATTTAAAGTGTGCTTACCTCTTGCTTTGAGAATCTATACAGCTGCTTCTCAACCTTACCAACTTTAAGATTGTGTAATTGTGTACTTCAACTCCCAGAATTCTCCAAGCAGCCATGCGATTGATATGGAATGATAGGACCAAACAACATTCCTGGGTCAGCCAGAGACAGTTTTTATTGCGCAAGGTTCAGAGGCAGATTGGTTCTTGCTATCTGAACAAAGAAAGAGCCCTGGTAGGACTGCTTTTATACATATCCAAGACAAAGGACTTTGCTGGCACAGCAGTTTTCCATATATGGTTAACATCCATCCATTATAAGATAATTGACATTTCCTAATTACTAAATTCCTATATTTTCTAGTTCATAAGATTATCGTAGCTAAACATCCTTTATTAGTTCTGTGATTGCTGATGCATAGATTTATATCTTCCTTGGTTCCATATGGATGTCCTTACATCCTTGACAACTAGGCCACTTCAGAAGATATATATATATTACCCAGGATGTTATTTATTTATTTATTTATTTATTTATTTATTTATTTATTTATTTATTTATTTATTTATCAAATTTCTATACTGCCCTACTCCCAGAGGACTCAGGGCAGTGAACAGCTGAGATAAAATACAGATAATGCAAACATTAAAAGTCCCTTAAAATTATTAAATATTTTGGCCGAAACATAGATTAAAACACCCAATTTATAAAACAAATCAAACGATTTAAAAAATTTAAAAGGGAGAGTTAGGCCAAGCCAGACTGCTGAAATAAAAAAGTTTTGAGAGCACGACGAAACGTGCGCAGATCCGGGATCGTCCATATCTCCGGGGGCAGCTCGTTCCAGATGGTAGGTGCCCCCACAGAGAAGGCTCTCCCCCTGGGGGCCGCCAGTCGACACTGTTTGGCCGATGGCACCGTGAGAAGCCCCTCTCTATGGGAGCGTACTGGTCGGTGAGAGGCTATTGGTAGCAGAAGGCGGTCTCGTAAATACCCTGGTCCGATGCCATGGAGCGCTCTAAAGGTGGTAACCAAAACCTTGAAGTGCACCCGGAAGACCACCGGGAGCCAGTGCAGCTCGCGCAGGAGGGGAGTCACATGGGAGCACCACGCCGCTCCCATAACCACCCGCGCGGCCGCGTTCTGGATCAGCTGGAGCCTCCGGGTGCTCCTCAAGGGGAGCCCCATGAGGAGAGCATTGCAGTAGTCCAGGCGGGAAGTAACGAGAGCATGAGTGACCGTATTTAACAAGACCTGATCCAGAAAGGGACGCAACTGGCGAATCAGGTGGACCTGATAAAAAGTCCCCCTGGCCACGGCCATCAAGTGCTCTTCCAAAGACAGCCGTGAGTCCAGGAGGACACCCAAGTTGCGAGGCCTCTCCGTGCGGGCCAATGACTCGCCCCCAATAGTCAGTGATGGCACCAACTGACTATATCGGGATGTCGGAAACCACAGCCACTCGGTCTTGGATGGGTTGAACCTGAGTCTGTTTCTCCCCATCCAGATCCGCATGGCCTCCAGGCACCGAGTCATCACTTCAAGGGCATCGTTGGGGTGGTCCTGGGCGGAGATGTACAGCTGAGTATCGTCAGTGTACTGATGGTACTTCACCCCAAAACCACGGATGATCTCACCCAGTGGTCCTTGACAACTAGGTCCCTTCAGAAGATATATATATTATCCAGGATGTAATTTATCTGACCTAGTGTAATCTTCCAAACAAATATTGTTCTTCCAAACCAGCACATTTCTTTCTTACAATAGAGAGGGTCTTTTAGAGTTCATGGGGCTAAGCACGTTTTTCCCTTAAAATAATGTGAATAGAGAGGGTCCTTTAGAGTCCATGTAGCTGACTCTGTATGATTCCTATTTTATTTACCTTATTCACATTACGATGAAGTCACACATCTTAAAGCAACCAAGGTTGACAACCACTGCTCTGTACGATTCCTAAAGTTGTTTTGCTGAAGTTGTGTTTATTACAAAAAACAGGATATTTATTTATGTAAGAAAATTTATATGACTGCCCAATTCACTCTCAGTGACTCTGGAAAAACTCTTCCTCCTCCTCCATCAACAACAATCATATATGCCATTTGATGGGCTCCATCCCTCTCTGAGGTCCCCAAGCTTGTCAGCAAAGCCACATCTTTAGCAGCTTCTAAAAGATGTCAAAGTGGGGCTAATCTTATCTCTGTGGGGATGATGTTCCACAGGAAGGGAGCCACGATGGAGACAGCCCTTCTTGGTCCCATTAGATGGGCCTCTTTAGGAGAGGGGACGTGTAACATTCCCTGCCTCCCTGCTCTGGTGGTTGGGTAGATGTGACGAGGAAAAGATGGTTCTTCAAAGGACCTGGTCCTAAGCCATGTAGCAGCCCCTTGAATTGAACCCAGAAGCAAATCGGCAGCCAATGCAGCTCCCGCAGGAGAGATGGCACACCTGCACATTGAGGCCTGCACAAAACCATGCAGACTGCTGCATATAGGTATTTTTTAAAATAATATATTTTTCAATATAATTTGAACATGCAATACATACAGTAGAACCTTCTTCTTGAAAGGCAGTCTATCTGTACATATCAGACATTGATAAAAGTACTGACTGGTGCCTTCAATTGGGTTCGATTTACCTTCCAACTGATACATAAAGCCTCAGATTTATGTTCAGAGGCAAATTATTCCTTTTAGAGTTCATGAAAGGTCTTTAAATCTCTGGCTCTGTTAGCAGCAACACACGGAGCCCAAATCAGCAACTTCCCAGCAGACAAGTTGGTGGTAACACTTCCCTGAATTAAGTAACCCTAGAAGTAACAGCGCTATCAAATGTTACATTTTTCCTAGCATTTCATTATCATTTGATTTGATTCACCATTGAACCCTGATGAAATAAATATTATAAAAGGGACAGAGATATAGGGCAGCCCAAATTCAGACTTACAAACAAGTGGGCACTCTGAAGTTCGGAAGGACACGGACACACATTCAACTTCAGTGCTGGGAATTTTCTAAACTGAAACCGATTCAAAGGAGATGAAATCTGACCAGGAAGTGCCCAACCCTGCAGGGCAGGCTCCGAATAAGCAGCTCTTCCCTGCTTGCTGCACAGCACAAAGCAAACGAACCACAGCAAGCCTTTTGTCTGCCATGTCCTCATGGGGTTGCCTGGAAATAAAACGGCCTTAAACAGCCTTAGTATAGCTTAGCTATGGTAGTAGTTAAAATGATATTTTTCTCCCTTATTTCCTTCGAATTGTGGGAAGCCCTTCCCCCCCCCAGAACGAAATATTCTGGGGAATATTAAAAGAGGCAGAATATTATATTTTCCCTAAAGGAAAAGAGGAGAAACATGTTCTTAAAGGCAGAAAGCAGCCCCAGTCTTCCTGCCATAGGAAAGCCTGAAGTCTTTAGAGATGGAGATTTTTAAAAATTAAAAATTCTAGAATAAAATAATACTTAACAGATGAAATCTATGTTAAAATCACAATTTGGCATCCAATCTGTTAGTTATACATGGCCTAACTATACTATAATATCAACCCTTAAACTGTGAGGTCCATAGTCATTAAATACTAAAATGCAAAAGAGTAGTAATGCAAAAAGATTTGCTACATTAGTTGTGTAAAATAGCTGTGGTGTTTCTGATGAATCCCCAGTGCTGCTCTGCAGAATTTAGCCACCTGCGCTGTAATCACAGTCTGTTCATCCTTAAGCAGCCACTGGAGATAATCATTGTCGGAACGGCCAGGATACCTATTGATTACTGGGAGGATAAGGTTTTTTTTGAATATCTCTATAGAAAGAGCATTGAAGGAGTATGTGTCCAATGGTCTCCAGCTCTCCTGAGCCACAGAAGCAGAGTCTTTCAGTCAATGGTATCTTTTTATACTTGCCATATAGGACAGTCAATGGAAGCGCATGGCACTGTGCGAACAAAAATGATTTCCGGTGGTTCACCGTCTCCAACTAGCTACGATAACTGGCAGGAGTAACAACATATCTAATAGAGGCAGAAATGACGGAGCTTTCCCTAAGTCCGTTTGCCTGTAGATGTCCTCTATCCTTTGTTGCAAGGTTTGTTTTGTTGGTCTTGGTCCAATTTGAGTATTGAGACTGGAGAGAAGCCTAGTTTGGCAAGTTTGAGCTTGACAGCCTTGATCCATGATGACGAGAGTCGTGAGGATTAATGGAGCAAGGCCTTGCGGGAAGAAATTAAGCTTCAGCCAAAGGTTTAAAGAAGCTATACAGATTCTTGCTTCAACTTTTATCAACCCTGTCTCCAGGTGCAGAAGTGCATCTGAGACACAACACGGCATCTGGAGAATTGCTCTAATAAATTTGGATTGAACTCTTTCCAATGGTGTGAAACACGAAGTTGAGGGTCCGAGCAAGGCCCCATAAAGAAACTGTGCCGACAACTTGGCCAGAAAGAGCTTAATTGCGGCAGACACGTAGGGTCCTCCCTTTGTGCAGAAGAATTTGAGAATGGTGTTCGCTGATCTTTGGCCAGAGGCAGCCACACATTCATCATGTGTTTTTCTTGAGCCAGTGGCATGGATGGTACTTAAAAGTGGTTACTTGCTCTATATTATAACCATTAAGATACCAGGAGCAGCATTTTGGCCTTTTTGCAAATGTCATAACTTTTGGTTTTCTGGTAATTTATGTCCAGTTTATTGTAATTACAATACTGGACAAGGGCTTGCAAGGCTCTTTTAAGGCCTACAGGTGTCCTAGAGAGGATCACAGCATCATCTGCACAGAGCAGCAGGGTGATGCTTCCGTCACCTATTTTTGGGTAACTTGGTTTATTTAACCATTTTATTTTGTCATTTATATAAAAGTTGAAAAGCAAGGAGGCCAAAATGCACCCCTGTTTAATCCCCTTTTGAGTTTTGACCAACCTCGAGAGGGGCCCTTGCTTATTACAGAGCTTCCCACTTCTCCTATAGCTTAGTCCTGGCAACTGTATCAAAAGCTGCCTTGAGATCTATAAAGGCAGCATATAATTATACAGATCTATTTGATATGTATTTTTCAATCAAATGATGGAGAACTAAGCACTGATGTATGGAGCCTCTCCCCTCTCTAAACCCGGTTTGCTCTTCAGCAATCAAGTTCTCAAAATCCAGCCACTCATTTATCTTGGAGATGTTTGGTGTAGAGTTTGCTGATTATATTTAGCAAACTTATTGGTCTGAAACTGGCAGGGTCATCTCTCTTTCCCTTTTTAAAAATTGTGACAACGATTGCCAAGCCCCAATCCTCTGGGACATGGCCAGTGGAGTCGATACAGGTGAATAGCGCCGCCAGATCTGGTATTCACCACTCCATATCATTCTTTAATAGCTGAGCAGAAATGAAGTCAGCTCCTGGGGCCTTCCTAGTGCTGAGTTGGCCAATGAGAGATTTAATTTCAGAGTCTGAGACTGGGGGCCACTCAGGTAAATCCTTCATTGTATAACTTACTCTCTCACTGGAGGGGTCTTCATATATTCTCCAAAAGTGAAGTTCCCAGATTGTAGGAGGTATATGGGAGTCTAATGTGGTAGAAATTCTGTCAGAGTGGCAAGCTTTTAGATGCCAGAATAGAGAAGAGTTCTTTTGCTTTGCTGCCTCAATAAGCTGTTCCCAGGAAAACCTTGTTTAAATTGAGATATTTAAGAGTTGTTTTATTGCATTTCCACTCTCACGTTTGTACATTTTATATGCCAAGGTAAGAGCTATCTTGGCTTCTACACAGTCCTTGTCAAACCATGGTTTGAAGGCAATGCAGGGCCTCTTAGCTGAGACATTTCAGTTATGTGCTAGTAGTAGTTGTAGCTTATGAACTATGTTTTTATATAGTTCTAGTAAATCTTGAGTAGGGTTGGCTGATATAAAGGCTGAACGGAGTTTTTGAAAGTTGTCCTCTTAGGGATCTCCTACCTTCTAGTCAAATTGTTGGGTCCATTTGGCCCGACATCTAAGTTAGGCCAGCTGGAGAAATTGCAGGAATAAAGCGGTCCCCAGAGGGCATCTGCCAGATAAAGGGCTTCATGTGTATAGTATACACAGTGGTAAATGATCACTTTCTAGGACTTCAAAAATTTCTATGTAATGTAGTAAATCCATAGAAATTAGGATATAATCAATGGTGCTAGTTTGGTCCCTGCCATAAATATAAACTCACTAGGATAGTCGCCAGCCCATGAACCATTGAATATGAAAAAATTAAGTTTATTTGCCATGTTTGCAAGACAGAGACCAGCATAATTTGCTCTATTGTCTTTAGAGTTGTTAGATTCGATGATGGAAGAGACGGACACAGCTTCTTTAGTGACAACAGCTCTTTATTAGTAGACCAGTGCAACCCAACAACCTGCTTGTCTGGCAATGTCCTCTTTTATAGAGAGCTACCAGACAACTTAACCAATGAGCTTCAAGTATTTTCCTGCCATTTTGGAGGACTTGAGTGAAGCCTATGACTCACTCCTTATATGGCCATAACACTTCCCACAACACCCCTTCCCTCCTAGAATACAAATACTTAAGTCAATATATGTACATATTTACAGACGTAATCACACAGGTAGGTGGGGCTGGTGCGAGCCCTAGTAGACCTGCACATTTCAGTTTGTTCCTGGGCGTCGACTTGAGCGGGTGGATTACTTACAGTCTCTGGACCCGCCAATGGAACCTCCTGGAACACGTCTCTGGGCGTGGTAGGAGTTGGAAGGCCCAACCCCTCGGGATGTCTGTGCTGGAGTCTTGGTTCCTCAGGTGGGAAATCAAGCTGTACAATCGGGTTTGAGTTAGTGTTAGACATTGGATTTAACAGTTTAAAACAGTCAGGGTCTAACCTCTTGTCGGTTTGAGTTTGGTCTGGCATGCAAAGCAGAGAGTTTGAAATCTGGCCGCGGAGTTGGTCCACATGATGATGCCACAATCTCCCGTCCTCTAGCTCAACCTTGTACAAGCGAGGACCAGATAGTTCCACAACTGTGCCAGGAATCCAGAGAGCGCCCCCGGCATAATCATGGGCATAAACCTTGTCCCCAATCTCAAACTTCCTAATTTTCCCAGTGGAATCAGGGGGAGTGTCAGCAATATAATTTGGATACATTCAGTCCAACTGTGATCGGATTTTCCATCCCATGAGGAGCTCCGAGGGCTTCTATTCGTGGCAGCACAAGGGGTAATATGTTGAATCAGTAAAAACGTATCTATTCGGGCCTTGCCAATCTCCCGGACCCATTCTGGCCAATGCTTCCTTTGTAAATCTCACTAATCGTTCGGTCTGCCCATTACTGGCTGGATGAAATGGAACCACCAGGGCATGTCTGATGCCCAATTCGGCCAAAAAGTCTTGATGGGACGGCTGTCAATTGTGGCCCATTGTCCGAGACTAGCATGTCGGGGAGGCCGTGTGTAGCGAACAATTTTCTCTGTGCCTTAATAACAGCCTCAGCAATGGTAGAAGTCACTAAGACTTTTTAACCACTTAGAGTAAGTGTCAACTACTATAAAGAACGTTTGCCCCTTTACTGGCTCCGCGAAGTCAATGTGCACCCTGGCCCATGGCGCCTGGGGTTCCTCCCATGTTTTAGCCGGGGCCATGGGAGGAGCCAATTGGTATTCCTTGGCATGAGGAGCAGGTGGCGACCCATTCTGCAATGTCATGGTCCATTCTTGGCCACTAGATGTAACTCCTGGCCAGGCCCTTCATTCTGACTATACCAGGATGCCTAGCATGCAAAACTTCCAGCACTTCCCTTCGTAGTTTGGAGGGTACAACCACCCTTTCCCCCCATAATAAGCAACTCTTCAACACAGACAGTTCATTTTGGCATGAGAAGCTGTGCCAATTCTGACACTGGATATCTGGGCCAACCTCACCACAGTTTAAAATTTGTATTAGTTCAGTGTCCTTAGCAGTATGCCGAGCAATCTCAGCAGCAGTAATTGGCCCCAAAGCAATGTCCTCTAACAGGAGGACTTGGCAGACCAGTGCAGGGTCTTCCATCAGAGTAGGCAGGGGGCAGCGGCTCAGCGCATCGGCATGGCCCAGGGACTTTCTGGACCAGTGAATTAGCCAGTAGCTGTAGGCTGCCAAGAATAGCAACCATCGCACCATTCGAGGTGGCATGACGGTTGGAGTCAGGCAGTCCCCTGCCAACAAACCCAGCAGGGGCTTGTGGTCAGTCACAAGGGTAAAATGTCTGCCATACAAATAGTCATGGAACCGCCGGACCACAGCAACCACAGCCAGTGCTTCTCTGTCCAACTGGCTGTAGTTTCGCTCGGGGCAGACAAGGTGCGGGAATAAAAAGGAGCCTCCCATCCAGTAGGAAGCTGATGGCTGAGAACAGCCCCCACCCCAAAAGGCGAGGCATCACAAGTCAGGATCAGGGGTAGGGAGTCACTATAATGGACCAACATTCTGTCAGATGTCAACAGTTTCTTTACTGTGGCGAAGGCAGCCACCTCGGCTGGACCCCAATACCAGGAAAACTTTTTCCCTAGCAGCCTATGAAAGGGTTCAGCCACAGTGGCCTTTTGCGAGAAATATATGCTGTAGAAATTGAGCAGCCCTAGATAGGCTTGCAGATCCCTCTTATTTTGTGGGATAGGGGCATTTTGAATGGTGGCAATTTTGGACTTGGTGGGGTGAATCCCTAAGCCATCGATCATGTATCCTAGGAATTCCACCCAGGGCACTGCAATGTGGCATTTTTCCCACTTAACTTTAAGGCCCACTTCTCTGAATCTGGACAGGACAATCCTGAGACTGGCAAAGAGGGCAGGTTTATCAGCAGCAGACACCAGGATGTCATCAAAATAGAGCACCACTCCAGGGATGCCATGTAACAGCTGTTCCATTAAACTTTGGAACAATCCTGGTGCCACGCTGACCCCAAATTGCAAGCGGCGGCATTTAAACACACCCCTATGGGTGACAATAGTTTGGGCTTCAGCCGTGTTATCATCAACCGGTAGTTGTTGGTATGCTTGCGCGAGATCGAGTTTGGCAAATGTAGTTCCCATTCCCAATGAATGCAGTAGGTGTTGAACGATGGGAATGGGATAGGCTGCAAGGCTTTGTTGATCGTGCACTTATAGTCCGCATAGATGTGGACCGAGCTGTCAGCTTTAACTGGCATGGGGGTCTCCCAATGGGCATGGTCTACCGGCTCAAGGGTTCCCTGGCCAATCAATTTATCCAATTCCTTATCAATTTTAGGTCTAATTGCAAGGGGAACCCTACGGGGCTTAATTTGAATTAGTGCCACCTTGGGATCTAGGCTGAAAGAGATAGGCGTTCCTTTGTACTTGCCTAAGCCACTGCTGAATACGTCCTCGAACTCCTTCATGAGGTTCTCGGCATCTGCGTCTGCGATGGCGTTAATACCAGTCACTCCCATGCCCAGGGCCTCGAACCAGTCCAAGCCGAGCAGGCTTGGCAAAGCCCCTTCGACCACTGTTATTTTCAAAGGACCTGAAAACCCCCCAAATTGCGCTAGGAATGTTCCACTGCCCACAACGGGGATGCAGTTTCCTTGGTAGTCTTTGAGTTATAACCCCTGTGGCCTCAAGTCTTTCTTCCTTATACCCAGGATAATGTTCTTCATGGTGTTCCATGCAACAATGGTTAGGGTTGATCCCATGTCAATTTCCATCTTGCACTCTGTCCCCTCAATCAATACTGTCACATGGATCTTTTTGGCTGAAGAACTGGTCTGTCGTATATTCATTTGATACGCCTCTCTGTCAGTAGCTGGAGATTTCTCCCTGTGGTTGGGTTTCCATGGTCTGGGTTTCCTCTTTTCGAGCGTTGCAGAGGCCACCAGTTGTTGTATAGCTCTGAACGCAGATGGCATATTAGTATGGCAGACCCGAGCCAGATGTCCCTTACAGTCACACTTCTGGCACACGGTATCCTTGTTGCTCTGGAATGTGGCCTTCTGCACCCTGCCCACAAGGGTTGTCTCCATTTTGCGTCGGGGTAGGCTCTTTTCTTGTCATCTTGTAGCCGGTAGATATCATTTTCATCTTCCAACAACTTGATCAGATCAGTGTTCTCTTGATGCACTGTGGTGGTTTGGTGCGAAGTTGGCACGTTTCCTGCTCTTTGCAGGGCAGTGGATGATTTCTGTGAGTTCTCTGCCGCTCTGGCCTCATCTAAGGCCGTCTGTAAAGTGAGGGCTGGCTTGGCTAACAACTGCCATTATAGGCTAACATCCCTCACCCCACTTATGAGTTGCTCTAACAGCACATCCTCCAGCTCTCGGAACTCACAGTATGCGGTGGCTTTTCTAAGTGCTGCTACATAGTGGTTCATGGACTCGCCTTCTTCCTGCATTCTGCAGTGAAACTCATGCCATAGTACAAACTTCGACTGCACTGGGGCATAATGCACCCGTAGTGTGTTCTGTAGCGTGGCCCATGGTACTGCTTGAACTGCGACTGGTTCGACGAGTGCCTTGGCCGTGTTGAACACATCTATACTGCAATAACTGAGGAACAGTGCTCGCTTGCGGACAGTCCCAGGAGGTCGTTTGCCTCCATGAAGCACTCGAAACGATTCATATGAGTCCCGATTGTCGGTGGCTGGGTTGAACGGACCCAGTGGGGCATACACGGTCATCATGCTGGCAGGCAGTGATTCTGCAGAACAGCAAGCAATGCCGGTTGCTCCCTACTCTGCTGGGTTTCCGGTCTACGAGTCCTTATTCTTCCAATCCCATCCTCGTTGATTCGATGATGGAAGAGATGGACACTGCTTCTTTACTGACAACAGCTCTTTATTAGTAGACCAGTGCAACCAATGAGCTTCAAGTACTTTCCCGCCGTTTTGGAGGACCTGAGTGAAGCCTATGACTCACTCCTTATATGGTCATAACACTTCCTATGATACATAACAAGAGTCATATGAGGGAGGTGCTGGTTTGTATGGGAACCTCCAATGGTGGGTATTGATTTCATCAATAATGTATAATCATTTGGTCCCAAACTAGCACTGAAGTCTCCCTCTAGTAGGACCCTGGCATTCGGGTGTTCAATGAGGAGTTTACTAACATAGTGTTCCAACTCCATCCATACAGCAGTGATTTCAGCTTTTCTTAGCGATGGAAGGAAATAAATATTATTAAAAGCAGAACTGAGTGCAACTTGAGAAGAAGGGCCATAGCCATATCTTTTAAAGGGGTAATAAGTGCGGGCTCTGCTCTCAAGTTGGTAGAAATAAATATACCCAGCCCTCCTTTCTGTCTGCCTGGGCCTCTGCCTGGCCTTGCTTCTAACTTATACAAATGATAGCCATTAAGCAGGAGGTCATCAACAATCCAAGTCTCTTGCACCAAAATGATATCCTTACCTATCAGAGGATCAGAGTAATTAAGGTCTCTGAATAGATACCATCCAGCTACATTCCATGACATAATGTTTAAAGTATTTTTCTTGCACTGGTCTTTGCATTGCCAGCTTGTGTTCTCAGTAAGGGCGCTTGTTGGAAGATAATTATGAGGGGTGATGTTGTCATCAAAAGCTAGATACTGTTTCTTATTAGATGCATTTAACCAGGGGTAGGATTGAAAAATTTTAGCAATCGGTTCTCTGCCCAGTTGCTGGGTGGGCATGGCCATTGGGGTGTGGCCTACTCAGCCTCCTGCACCACGGCAAGGAGGGGGGGGGTTCACTCTCCCCAGGCTACAGAGGCTTTCCTCGAGCCTCCAGGAGGGCGAAAACAGCCTTCTCCAGGCTCCAGAGGCCAGAAATGGGTCCATTTCCAGACTTCCAGTACTTCTCAGGGCCTGTTTTTCACCCTCCCAGAGCCTCCGTGCAGGACCTGCACTTACCTCGCATCCAAAACGGGCCACGTGGAGACTCCTGGGAGGTGTGGGGCGGGATGAGCGTCGTCAGCCAGTCCTTGCAACTGTCCGAATCGGCTGAATCCCACCCCTGCATTTAACCAAGAATTAGGCCTGTTTTGCAAGACTATGGGGCAGGGGTGAAATCTACTTACCTTCCCTACCGGTTCAGAAGTGTGCATGCCATCATCACATCCAATTTTTGACCCTCTGCGCATGCGTAGAGATTTAAAAACCAGGAAGTAATGATGTCCAGGTGGGTGGGCATCGTACTATTGGTTCGCTGAACCACGCACCACCAGCATTACCAGCTCACATGAGCCGGCAGGATTTCACCACTGCTATGGGGTCATCATCAGCAACAAAACTTTCCTGTCACTCCAACGCCCTCTATTCGTTCAATCTCGTAAATTTGCAAGGTAACCTGGTTGGTCTGCAAACAGATGTTATATTGATTCCCTCTTGGATCTTTATCTGATTGAGTGTTATTTTCTTTATGTGTTCTTTCCTCTCACGTTTTTGGGAGGGAGAGAAGGGCCTGCTCTAGTTTCAGTTTCTGAATTAGCCACCCCATGTCTATCAGTAGAAGTCCTCCTGAGTCCTTCTGCAAAATTTGAGTGACTCTTAATAAACTTTTTGAAAGACTTGTGGGAAGCCCCCGCTCCTAGAAGAATGAAATATTTTGAGGAATATTAAAAAGGCAGATTATATTTCCCCAAAGGGAGAAATGAAGAAACGTGTTTTTTAGATGCACTTCTTCTTAATAGCCCACAGCAGATGTCAGCACTTAAGAGACAAAGAGCTTATTGAAAGAAGAAGCCTACTATCTAGATGGCTCTATTCATAAGCAAAGCAAATACTGCAGGCAGAAAATCCATTCAAGACAGGATATTTTGAAACTGCTTACAACAGTTTGATTGCTAACAAAAGCAGAGTGATAGGATTAGAAGCAACTCCTCACCCAAGATCCAACACAGGACAGAAGCTGTTAGCCACAATAGGAATTCCCCAACATCCTTTCAGACCTCTTCATTGCACCACACCCAGAGCAGTAAACCTGGGAGCTCTGATAAACAATAAACCAGAGGTTGATCAGATTAGCTCAGACAAACACCTAGGATTTGCATTTCCTCTTTTGCCTATAGAGCTCTTTTGCCTACATAATCCCTACATGACCCCATAGGAATCTGACAACAGCCAACAGAATATTAAAGGACATGTTCTTGCACAGGAACAGGAAGCTCAAGTACAAAATCCAAAGAAGGTATAACACACACACACCATTCTCAACTCCATTTGGTCAGCTGCACCAGAACCACAAACCCTGGTAGTTCTGTTCATCATTAAACCCTCTTTCCAATCAGTTTCCATGCTTCCAGTGTCTTTCTCCCAGCTTGGAACTGAACCAGATGGATATTTCTTCCCAGACTCTTTCAAGCAGGGCCGGATTTTCCTATAGGCTAACTAGGCTTCAGCCTAGGGCCTCAAGATCAAGAGGGGCCTACATTCAAATTGTTAGCAAAATTAAAATTACACTTTCACTATAGGTGAAAGGGCCTCATAAGTGGAATAGCCTAGGGCCTCTTTTCATCTAAATCTGGCCCTGCTTTCAAGCAGTCAACCTTATTTATTACAGTTGATAAAAGTTCATAGGTTGAATTTACCGTTTGAGCTGTAAGCAAACATTGTCTTGAAAGGAAATCTGTTACAGTCTCCCCTTTTAAATTTATAACATTCCCATCCTGTGCAAGGAAAGCGGCTGCCGAGCAGACCATTTAGTTCCAAGGAGGGGAGATATTTTCTGTGAGAGAAGAAGAAAGTTTTATATGCTGTTTGCTTTCAACTTCGGGTTTGTAAGTCCCATTCCAATGAGCTACATAAATTAGATCTATCTGGTAAGGAGACTGCAGATGAGTTACTTACTGGAGCAGACTGTCTGCTTGCAGTATAATCTTCCATTTTCTGCTGCTTCAATGGCTTGGATGATTTCTGTGCTGCAGAGTGCTGTCTCTTTCTCCTTTTCCCAATTCTTAAAAATTCTGGCTTCTAGTACTGTTAAAATGTAGCTAAAACAAATTGGTAGCCTCTCCAATATATATGCTTTTATAAAAAGTCAGATATGGGTTAAAATGGGTTAAAAGTACAAAGTAAAAAAAAAACCTTTTTACTTTTGGAAGAGCTCTTTATAGCTATTGCTGCCTGTCCACCATCTTAGTTCCACCAAACTCCCTGGCCAACCTATTCATAAACAAAACGCTTTCAGCCACCAGTCTCACAGAAAGCTGGGGCTGATGGGATTAAAGCATAGAAAAATAAAGACTCTTAAAATCTGCATTCCCCTACCCAATTCCAAGGACAGGATGTGACCTTTAAAACATAAAAGGATTTGCCCACCACCATTAGAATAACAAGACACAAGGCTTGCCACATTGCACAACCTCTCTGAAGCATCTCAATCACAAAAGCCCAGAACCCTATAAAAATCCATCTACTCACCCAGCCAATGGATCAGCCACCCCAGAAACATGCTAGCTTCACAGATGTTTCTGGAAAACCAAATAAACAGAGACCTTCTTTCCTTGTAGCCAGCCTCCATTTTATTTCCAGCGTTTTTCTCCCAGCTTGGAACTGGACCGGATTTTTATTCGAATGGAAGGAAGTCAGGAGATCGCAGTGAAAGGGAATAGAGGCAACCAAGCAGTAGAGGGATCTGGGTGGGCATTGGCAAAGGGGAGCAGAATAAGTATGGGAGAGAATGGCAGGCCAGCTTTACAATCAAAGCCCCACACCTTTTCTACCTGTGTGCAATATTGCGGCATGTACAAAAGATTTGGAACTTTAGTTGCAACACTGCATCCACCATCTCATATATTTGACACCTTGTTAGGATATGGTTTGAGCCTAACAAGTTGTCCAGGCAATATATGTGTACTGTAACTTTAACATGGATATGTATTGTGTGACTTTAAAGTTTTACTGCTGATTCATTGTAATGCTGAGTCATGCTGTAATTAGTTGTGAACGTATTTAAGGAAGGTACTGTAACGTATTCAGTTGATGATAAGCTACTATTGTGTGTGGAGTTGCAACCATTGTGCTATCATCGATTGGATGGATCTGCTACCATCGTGGTTTGTGAACCAGAGTGAGTTTGTTATTCTAACCAACTACTGTTTGTGTGGTAAGAAGATTTTGTATCACTGGACTGATTTAACTGGCAAAGACTTGGATTGATTTAAAGACTATGAGATTGTTTTTTCACTATAAAGTAAACTTTTGATAAACCAGTTTGCACATCTCTTATTCATTGCTCTCAGCAACGTTTCTCTGTGCTCTACACTCTGCTGGTTGGTAACACAACAACAATATCCTTAACACACCTGCACTTTAGAGGCGACACTGAGATTCAATAATACTTTATATGAATAAAATGTGCTTGGTAAATTGTATTTAGAATAGAATAGAATAGAATAGAATAGAATAGAATAGAATAGAATAGAATAGAACTGGAAGGGACCTTGGAGGTCTTCTAGTCCAGCCCCCTGCTCAGGCAGGAGAATCTATACTATTTCAGATAAGTGACTGTCTAAACCAGTGGTGGTGAACATTTTACTCACCAAGTGCCGAATGGGTACGTGCTTCCCATGCTTTGAACACGCGCGTGCCATCTGCACTAATGTGCGGCTCCTCCCCATGTGCTGCATGCGCAACCACACCATCGGCGCATGCACACAGCTTTCACGAGCCCCATGTGCTGTGTGCGCAACCACACCATCTATACATGCGCCATCCACATGTGCACAGCTTTCACATGCCATGCTCTGTGTGCGCAAGCACACAATCTGCACAAGCGCAGCTTTCGCACGCCCACCTTGTACTGCACACGCAATCACATAATCTGTGCATGTGCATGGTTTTCACACATGCAATGCACGCACGCGAATGCCATCTGTGCATGCGCATGCTGCACACCAGTACTCTTGCACGCATGTGCAAATGTGCACACAAAATGTGCAGGAGAGCTGTTCCAAAGAAACAGCTGGGTCCCCTGAATTGCTCGCATGCGCACCAGAGGCCCAAACACCAGCTGGAGCGCGTGTGCATGTGCAGCTGCTGGTGAGTTGGGTGACAGCTCATGTGCCCGGAAAAATGGCTCTGCGTGCCACTTCTGGCATGTGTGTCATTTATTTATTTATTAGTTCAATTTATATGCCGCCCTTCTCCAAAGACTCAGGGCGGCTTACAATGCAATTATAGCAATAGCCTTCATTCTTTTGTATATACCTGCTTGTTAGGGCTTTTGGCCCCCCCATAAGCGGTGTTTCTACAAAGTCAGCTTATTGCCCCCACAATCCGGGTCCTCAATTTACCTACCTCAGAAGGATGGAAGGCTGAGTCAACCTTGAGCCTGGTGAGATTTGAACTCGCACTAATTGCAGGCAGCTGGCAGCTAAGTGCTACATAACAGCACTTAGTCTGCAGCACCACCAAGGCTCTTCAAGGCCATAGGTTCACCATCAAGGGTCTAGACTCTGCTTAAAAATCTCCAGTGATTGCCCACGATTTCCGCAGGCCAGCTGTTCCACTGGTTAATTGTCCTCACTGTTAGGAAGTTTCTCCTTAATTCCAGGTTGCTTCTCTCTTTCATTAGTTTCCATTAGTCTCCAGGCTTTCAGCAACAGCGACCTCAATTTTCATATTGGTATAACTTTCTGCCAACCCATGGATGGAGGGGCGAATAAGGTTAGCAGGTGATCGATCTTTTCTCTCCTTGTCTTCTCCATCTGGCAGGAATAAGCCTTACAATGTATTTCCAGCTTTTTGAGTATCTTAGGGTTTGTTTGTTTTTTAAAAAAATGGATTGTTTTCACAACAGCTTGACAACATTCAAACATTTGCATTATGATCTCATAAATTATATATATTTTTTTATTTGCATGTCAACAAACTCAACTGTCTACATACTCCTGGATTGCAGCCCCTTCAAATCTATGGTCACTGAGGTTTCTGGATCACTTCACTCATGTTTCTATTTGGAAACATGATTTGGAAAATTTGGAAAGCACATCATTGCCAGTTCTGTACTAATAGTAGGGTTTGTTTCTATAAATAAAGATCTGTTGGAAAAATATTGCGATAGAAGAACCACTTTTTCTGATGCCAGAAAAAGTAATTTCGTAGGCATGTAGGCCTAAGTACTTTTTAAAAAAGTTTTTCACTACTTTTTGTTATGTTATTTCCTCCTTTCCAACTGTCTATAGCCTTCTTTGCTTCTTCAGATATCTGGTGACCCCACAGTCATTGTGATCACTATGACCTTCAAGATTGTCCAGAAAATGGTGAAGAAGCCCATCCTCCCTGTATGTTGGAAAGTGCTTCTGGGGATGACGGCTCAGTCACAGGAGAAGGCTCTCTGCTCTTCAGTTTCCCCCTTTCCAACGGAGGAGCTTGGTCCTCTGACGAATGCAGTCTAGTTCCGGGGTTTAAACCTTTCCATTGTGGAGTTCTTAGTTGGTCTTCAAGCTTGCTTGGTTGTTTGCCTGCAGATATTTCATTACCCAGCTAGGTCAGATCATCAGCACCAAGAACTTCACAGTTCCCACCCTGAGTGACAGATATTCTCTATTACATTTTTTCCACTTTGGGGGGAGATGCATGTGGAAAATTTCTGCTGGTAATTTCTCATTGAAATTGTACCCAGCACATTTCCCGTCAACCCTTATATTCAGTTCAGAGCATGTTTACTTAACACAGTAGCAAAAAAAAATAGCTCGATGTTTATTTCATTAAAATGAGCAAACTGCAAAATGGTTAATTGGCAATAGAAAAATGAGAATTCAGAAATTCTATTTTAGCATTGAGAGTAGTTACATATCAAACATTTAACAGCAAAATAGACACAGAAAGCAATTTAAAAGAGTCCACAAAAGAGAAAGGAATGTGTAAAATCTTGGCTAGATCACACAATACGATTTTGATCTGCTTGTAATTTCAAGAAACTTGCTTATAATTATTTACCTCTTTCACAAGTATTGGGAAAACATAAATATCACAACACAGAAGAGGACACAGAAAAGAAATAATACAGTCCTTCATTAACTTTTCCATATATTCCTCTAGAAAACGGATCTGCTTTGGAGCAGATGTTACTCTGTGGCAGTTTGCGCCATGGAAAATCCAGCTTCCTGAGGGTGGTGGGTAAATCCCACTATTTTCTGCCTCTCCTCCAGTTAAATGAAAATCAAACCAAACCTTTATTTTGGTCATAGCTTAGGACTCTGCTCCAACTATTTCTAGCGACTGGTTTTAAAAAAGAAAAAATATTCTCCTGACTAGTAGAAAGGGAGGAGTTGGGGAAAATGTTGCATATTTGCCCAAATTCATGTGCTTTTGGTTTTAATGGCAAAGTCTCTCAATTTCCTGTGAGAGGAGCACCTGTCAAACTTGTCTGGGGGTGTGGAATGTCACCTTCATCATACATCGAATAGCGCTCAGCGTATGGAAATAAACAAGAGGGTGAATTCTTAGAAGGAAAAAAACAGTGTGACTTAATAGGTATGGCAGAGTCCTGATGGAGTGATTGCCATGACTTGAGCACCTGAAGGATAAGATGCATTCAAAAGGAACAGAGGACAAAGAAAGAAGAAGTTGGACATGTGTGGTAGAGTCCCACTCCTGCTCCGAATCCAAGTCAATGAACTTGCCAGCACTATTGGGAGGGATCTGGAGTGCCGTAAACTATACGCAGTCCGGCTGTTGGAGTCTAGTTTCCCACCCCTGCCCCCCAAGAAGAAGAGACTGTGCAGCTGCTGCCTTCCCAAAGCAAATTGCAGAGCCTTCTGCGAGGCAGGGAGTAGTCACAGGGATGGGAGGTTTGAATTAACCTGGCATCGGTCAGGAAACAAACTGGCAAGCAGGATCCCTCCAGGAAATCCCTGACTTTCCTTCTGCGCCAGAAGAGAATAACCAACCTTGACGTGATGCTAATCAACAGGGAAGACCCAGCTGAGGAATCTGAAGAACAGGAAGTCAGTAATAAAATGAAATTTTAAATTGACACAAATCAATCTAACCTTTGCTCTTTCCTTCTGTTAAAGTTGTTTGTACTATTTTGCTATGGTTAGGAATTAGGAATTGTTAGAAATTCATTCTGTAAGAGAATTGTATCCTTTTCTATCTGGTTTCTCGCGTTTGTAATTTGCTTCAGAGCTAGGCACATCCTTGGAGACAGTTCTCAGGAACATCCTGCTCCATAGATAAGGGGAGGGAGGGCTGCCTAGGAGCCCAAACACACAAGGACAAGGGATACTCTGTAAAATAGCAAAGCATGGAGACAGGGGCCTGAACAAAGAACGCTTTAAAGATCACGTTGGTGGCAAACCTTTGTCTCTGATTGGATAAACTTTGATTCTATCGGCGTAAAATGTATATAATACTCTGAGCCACTCTCGCAGGGTGTGGCTATTCCTTACATGTTTTTGTCTGTGTTTTGGAAATAGTAGCACCCATCTCTTTTTTGCTTTGGCCAAAGAATAAAAAAAAGCTGTTGTTTTTGCAAGCCTTGTCTTGAGTGTCAACTCCCTTTGGCATCTCAGTGGCTCGGGGAAACTTCTGGGACCTTACTCAGGTATTCCTGGAATAAACCTATTTTGAGGGAAAATAAATGTGAATATAACATATTCAATAAATATGTGAATAAACATTTGGCTGGATTTTTAAAAAACAGATTTTAATGAAGTCAAAGCAAAAAGAAATATCTCTTAGCAAGAAAAGCAGCTCAAGGTGGGTGGAAGGCAGTGGTAAAATCTATTTTTTTTTTATTACTGGTTCTGTGGGCGTGGCTTGGTGGGCGTGGCAGGGGAAGGATACTGCAAAATCTCCATTCTCACCCCACTTTGGGGCCAGCCAGAGGTGGTATTTGCCAGTTCTCTGGACTACTCAAAATTTCCGCTGCCGGTTCTCCAGAACCTGCTGGATTTCACCCCTGGTGGAAGACAATATGATAAAATATGCAATCATAGTGAAAGTTACGATAGAAGAAATCAAATGTGGCTTTTTGAAAAACTGAAGTTCTGAACACTCAAAGGGGCCATACAGGAAATAGACAGCCAGATCAGAAAGGGAGAACTCTAGAACTATGGAGCTGGTGCCAAGAAAATCTCTGAATGAACTGAGGTCACCAAAAACCAGATTATGCTGGATTTTATTGATACCTAGAACTCTATGTTGCATCAAAATGGAATGACCAGCATGACTTAACTATACAGTTCAAGTTTGTTCTTTATATCCTGCTTTTCTACCAATACCTTTAAAGTGATTTATTTGCAATGAAGCTCAATGCACCGCAACCCCTTGTGTTTAACCAGTGGAAACTTACTTTCAAGCAATATCTTTTTGCCTAAGGATTCATTACTGAATATGGACAGTTTTCAAGCTGACAACCTGCTTTTTAGGCCTGAAAGACCCATTATGACACAACCCATTTCAGCAAGATGATACACAGGAGTCAGCAGAGGAGAGAAGACAATGGCTTTCAGTCAGTTAAGACCACACCAAGGTTTTATAGTGTTTGAAGAATTCTCTCCTCACTGGAGTTTGAGAATTCTCTGTGTTTGAGTTAACATTTGGGTGAATTTGCTGTCACCTTCAGGCGATTTCCTGCATTACTGCAGGAACAATATTCCACTTTAGACAATCTGATGACTACTACCCAAACTTTTAGCCCCACACAGCTAAAATGGAAGAGAAAAGCAAGAAGAAAAGGCGCCATTTGATGCTGGTGTTCTATTGGGTGAAGAAGAGGGTCCCAGATAAGAAATTATGTCCCACATCTGACAATTCATATATATCTTCCTCCACTTGCAAGGAGCCCCATGTTTCACCCTACTTCACCAGGAGCAAAGCAAAGCCCCCTCATCCCAGGAGAAGCACCAGGTATAAAGTCCCACCTCAGGAGAAAACGACCATCTATTCAGTACCTTCAAAGTCTCTTCTTGTCCGGAGGAAAACCTACAGGCGTTACAAGCAAAGGAGGCCAAAGAAAGCAAACACAGAGGTAAGAGGGAAAAGCAGAAAATGTAAAGAGGGAAAAATGAGGAACTCTTGGGAACTATTGGAACTGAAGTCCAAACTAGTTGCTGGGTCATAGATTGGAGCTGGTTTACAGGCAAAAGAGAGAGGAACGTGTTAAGCCTGTCATTTGTGGTGGTTGAGTTTGCTTGCTTGTTCCTCTTTCTTTCTTGGGCTCAGACAGCCATCACTGTAGTCCCAGCTTCAAGTGAAGCTACTCATCGTTTTCATGGACCTGGGACTCCCTTCTTCAGGCTGCTGGGCTAGATGGCCTTAGGAGGGGAAGGGACAGGGAGGGCACTAAGCACCACCCTGAGTCTAAGAAGGCCAAGTGACTGCACCACTCCCCCCCCCCAGATACATTATTTTGTTTACCTTTTATGGGCTAAGCCTATTTTAAGGCTTCTGTGATAATTTCACGGCTGCGGCCAGTTTAGGGCAATGACACCACTGCACTGCAGGTATTTTCCTCGCTTAGCAACTGGGCAGCAGCCATCTGTAGCTACAATGGTGGCGAAAAAGTAACTTAGTGACCGACGGCTGTATTTATTAGTTTTGCAGGTCTGTAAATCAAAGAAAATCTGAAGTAAAATCAGTGAAACTGCTTTACTTAATGACCAAGTTTCTGGTCCCAAATGCAGTAGCTAAACAAGGACTGCTTGTAGTCAGAGCAATTCCATAGCAAAGCTTTGCATAAAGCTACCATATCTGGGACACAAATTCAGAGAACGAATGGAGACCTCTAACTCTTTGCTTCTTGGATGAGAAGTAAAAAGGAAAAGGAAAAACATAGTTCAGTTGCCTTTTGAAAAAGCACTTTTGAGAATATCACAGGTTTATCATTTTACAAAGAGGGGAGTTGCAAAAAATGAAAATTTAAATGATTTTCATGAAATCATTTCATGATATCATTAGGAGCCTTGGTGGCGCAGCTGACTAAGTGCTGTTAAAGTAGCACCAGCTGCCTGCAATTACTGCAAGTTCAAATCTCACCAGGCTCAAGGTTGACTCAGCCTTCCATCCTTTCGAGGTAGGTAAAATGAGGACCCAGATTGTGGGGGCAATAAGCTGACTTTGTATATAAAAAAAAGAACACCGCTTAGGGTGGGCCAAAAGCCCTACTGAGCAGGTATATGCAAAAGTATGAAGGCATTGTAACGCATTGTAAGCCACCCTGAGTCTCCGGAAAAGGGCGGCATATAAATCGAACCAATAAATAAATAAATAAATAAATAAATAAATAAATAAATAGTCTCCCCAATCTTGTCTTGATCTGTGACATAGAACAATCTAGAAGGCTTGTATTATGGAAAACTGTTATAAATTCTAAAAGAATAGCCAAATTAATCTGTTGAAGCCAAAGTGATGACTCTTTAATTTCTCAGTATTGTAAGGCTTGCTTACATTGAACAGCTGTTCCATTTTTTTCAGCGACTCTTCAGAAAGCAGATTAACACTTTGGCACTTTTTATGATTGCTTTAATTAGATTACTATTAGCCTGATCTCCAAGTTAAGTAGTCCAGAATAACCTATTCAAGACTCTCCATTACTTACAGCAAAGCCAAACAGTACAATGTACAAACAGTACAATGTTTAGGCTTCTCCAAAACCGTAAACCAAAGTCAGAAGGTTTTTGACTGCCCAGACTTGCTGAAGTAGCGGTCAAGCAGCTTTAACTAGCGTAGTTGGTTGGGAGGGGATAACGGGAATTGTAGTATAACCACATCTTGGAACTTGCAGGTACTTTACCCCTGATGTAAATGACTCCAGGGTCTGGGTATGTGAAGGATTCCTTCCATCTTCATAAGACTGCCCAGATCTTAAAATCATTGATGGATGCTCTTTTTGGGAAAGTCTCTCCATTTCTCCTCTGCATCACGAGTAAGCAACGCATCTGATTGTCTGTTGAATTTTGTTCAAGAATTAACATAATAACAAGAGTTGGAAGGGACCTTGGAGGTCTTCTAGTCCAGCCCCCTGCACAAGCAGGAGACCGTATACCATTTTGGACAAATGGCTGTCCAATCTCTTCCTAAAAACCTCCAGTAATGGAGAATTCATAACTTCTGAAGGGATGCCATTCCACTGGTTAATTCTTCTTACTATTAAGAAGTTTCTCCTTAGTTCTAGGTTGTTTCTCTCCTTGATTAGTTTCCATCCATTGTTTCTTGTCTTGCCTTCTAGTGCTTTGGAAAATAAGCTGGTCCCCTCTTCTTTGTGGCAGCCCTAGTCCTTCTTTTCAGTAGACTAGACATATCTACCGTATCTTGAGTCTATCTTCTGCGGTATTGGCTATCCTGCCAGCTTGAAGAATTCCCCTTCTATTCCCTCATTAAAATCATTTTATGAAGATATAAGACAAAACCTTGATGTACTCCACTGCTTACTTCCCTCCATGTAGGTGTAGTCCAGGATTACATATTGAGTGCAGTTTGTCAGCTGGTTACAAATCCATCTGGTGGAGATGCTATCTATCCCACATTTTTTTAACTAAGAAATAGGTTGTGATCTATTTTGTCAAATGCCTTACTGAAATCCAAGCACATATGCCCATAGCATTTTGCTGATCCACTAATTTAATCATGTCAAAGAATGAAATAAAATTGGGTGTGGCCTGGGGGCATGGCCAGCTTGATGTCACTCGTGTGGGTGGTGCCTGTGGGGACCGGGTGGGGCTGGGGAAGGAATCCATGGGTGTTGAATGGGTGGGGCGTGGTCACAGCATTTAGTTGGCCTACTAATTTAGTCACTTTGTCAAAGAATGAAATAAGATTGGTTTGGCATGATCTGTTTTTAACAAACCCGTGCTGATCTAGTTATTACTTTACTCGTTTCTAGATGTTGGCAGATCTGTTTTTGATAATCTTTTTCAGGAGCTTCCCAGGTATTGATGTTAGGCTGATTGGTCTGTAGTTTCCTGGGTTTGTTCCCCCCCCCCTTTTTTTTTTTGAAGATGGGAACCACATCAGCTCTTTTCCAGTCCTCTGGTAATTCCCCGGTGCGCCAGGATTTTTGAAAGATGTGGTACAGTGGTTCTGAGATGACATCTGCCAACTCCTTTAGAACTCTGGGATGTAATCCATCAGGTCCCGGTGATTTATATTCATCAAGATCAGACAGGATCATACCCCCCCCCCCTTTTTTTGCTTATTTTAACTTTTATTTCTAATTGGTCTTTTACAGTTGTGTTTTTGGTAGGTTGGGCTATAGCTTTTGGGGGAGGGGGTTATGTGTGAAGACAGATGCAAAGAATGAGTTAAGCAGCTCTGCTTTCTGTCTCCTGCCTGTTACTTCCTTGCTGTCTTCTCTCTTTAATGGACCAACTGTTTCCTTGATTTTTTTTCTTGTTATTTATATGTTGAAAGAAACTTTTTTAATTATCTTTGACTTTTGTTGCAAGTCTTTGTTCATTCTGAGCCTTTGCTTTCTTGACTTCGTTTTTGCAGATTCTGGCTATCTGCTGATATTCTGTCTTAGTTATGTGTCCCTCTTTCCATTTTTTGTCCTTTTCTTTTTTGTCCTTTAGCTTATAAGAGAGATCTTTGTGCAGCCATGTTGGTTTCTTCTTGGATTTCTTATTTTTCTTTTTCAGTGGTATTGTGCTGGACTGTGCTTTTATAATCATATTTTTCACAGTTTCCCAAGATTCTTGAGTTGTCTTCCTCTTTAAGATTTTCATCCATGGAATCCTTCCCAAACTGTCTCTAAATTTGTTTAATTAGCATACTTTTAAACTGTATATAATCATGAAAGAACTTCAAAAAGTTCTTCCTTGTAGGCAATTTTCTCTGCAAAAACTATGTTCCATGAAGTTAGTGTCAGCTCTCAACAACCACATATATAGAATCAGCTCCAGGACATACTGACCCAAACTTAGGAACAGCTTACCTCCCAGAGTTGTGGGTGCTCCATCGCTGGTGGTCTTCAAGAAAAGATTGCATACCCATTTCTCCAGGATGCAAGGTCTCCTGCCCTGGGCAGCCAGTTGACTTAGAAGACCTCCAAGATACCTTCCAGCCCTATTCCAAGGAATATCCATATGCAAAAGAAATTAAACAATAAAGGAGCTAATTCAAAATAAATAGCCTGCAGATTGTAGCATTAATGAAAGATAATTCTTTTTGCTAATTAGGGTTATTTTGAGATATTATAAACAGGGATTATAAATAAGTACCATACTTGTATTACAACTGTTCCAACAGACTGTACCATAAGGCATTGTAAGATGAGTAGAGTAATTGAAATGCCCAGAGGAAAAAGCAACAAGAGTCATTGCCAGTCATTGCTTGATTTGGAGAAATAGTTGACAACCACAGAGGAAAAACAAAACACTACACACATTTTAAAAGATTATTGTTTTAACTTGACCACCTAAAAAACCTAAATGAATATTTTAAGATTTAAAATGTAATTATTTCTGCCAAAAATATATGCAAAATAAAATCCCCCTTCTGTTATTTTTGTTCACACTGGAATTCCTGGCTGATTTGTTTTTTATCTTTCTATATTCTTTTCTACAATTTCTTTTGTAACAAATTTTCGACAAGCTAAATTGTAAAAAAATGTTTACATCCATCTGGGATAGGCTTCTTATATGGAGTCCCTTTGTGAGATAAATGGGCAGTTTCAAAATTTGATAAATAGTAGTAAGTGAACTGGTTGGGATCAGACTATAACCCACCAGCCATTAAAGCCTTAGTTGACAATAGCAGGGGTCCCACACATAATTAAGCTAAAACCACGTAAACCACATGCAGTGTTGGCATACTGCATGAGCTCAATCACAAATTTCTGAAGTTGGAATTACTAATTTGATCATTGACATCAATACATGCCAACTCAAAACCTCACATCCAGCAGAGAGATGTCTCCCCATCCCACCTCTGGGTCATTTATTGTCCAACTGATCTGTTAGGAATTCAAATGGACTATGCCTTCCTGTACCTTAAATTCATGATCCTACATTCTGGAATGAAAGAAATCCGGTCCTGACCTCTTCCTGGGTGTCCTTTTAAGTACTCATGGAGATTCCTCACTCAGCTTGCCCACAACAGCCCTCTCAAAGCTACTCACACTCATCTCCCTAAATCTTCTTTTTGGTTCTGTTGGCCAAGCACCAATCTGGGGTTTGTTTACCCAGCGCAAGAGCCAGTCAATAATGCAGGGCCTAGGAAAGTGGAAATGTATCACTTTATCTCTGATCAGAGCAAAGGGGCTCTCTGTAGGAAAGTAGCTGGGAGGAGCACTGAGCAGGACTGGCATTCTGTTTTTATACCTCAAGATACAGGAAATTCAAAATAGCAATACAATGATTGGTTACAAATTTCTTATCAATATAGCAGGTGTATAAGTAATGTAGTTCAGTGTAGAATAGCACTGTACAAGTCATGCTTGTTCAGACATTCTTAGCATGACCTGCTAAGAAACCTAAACCCCTGCTGGCCCCTCAACCTAAGCTGCAACAAGTTGCTAGGCGCACATCCTGTGCATCCTTGGCTATGGTTTCTCTGCAGGGTCTGCTTTCAGTGTTCCTTATCAAGTGTGCAACTATTGTTCTGATTTAGCTAAGCTGCTGGCAGCTTCCTGTTCTGACTCTTTATGCAAACAAGACGAAAGCAGACTGAAAAGAATTGAAAAGAATATGTTCCTTTTTAAATGAAGTGCTTTCAAGGTTGGGAACTCAGGCCCTCAATCCTTTGCTCATGCTTGCTGCACGATCCATAGGAATCCACAAGGAATCCACAGGAATCCACCAACTCTGCTACCTTGCACTGAAGTACAACCTCAGGATGCAAGCACAAAAGAGCAGAGCTTGCAATGGAGGCTTCTTCACTTCCACATCAATGTGTTAGGAGGAGCCAACACACAGTCTGAACTTTTCAAAGCATGGTGCCAACCGCTGGGCAGGCCCTGGAGGAGTATTGAATTCAAAGCTCCCTGGACCACCAAATCCCGGCACTAACTGGCCTCCAAAGCCAGAGCCACAGAAAGCTCTGCCTCGGACTTCCTCTACCTTCCTATTTTCTCTGAAAGCTTCAGCCGCTGGATAGCAGCCGGGGCTTTCTGCCGCATCATTAAGAAGAGCTCTTGGCTCTGTCGGGTCGGGGATGTTCAATTCCTGCATCCGGCCTTCCGCTCCCCCGTCGCCATGGTAACGGCAGCGGTCCATGCCTGGGCAGGCCGCCTCCGACCCAGCGTGCCTTGCGCGCGGGCAAAATGGCGGCGCCCAGCCCAGGGCGCGCTTTCCCCTTCCCGGGCTCTCCGAGCGAGCATCCCGCGAACGAGGAGCCGCCGTCGGAGGAGAAAAGGCGGAAGAAGCCGCCCTGCCGGGCTTGTACGGACTTCAGGAGCTGGATGCGGGAGCAGAAGAAGCAGGCGGGCCCGGTGAGGAAGTGGGTGGCCGGGCTGCTGGGGCCGAGGCGGGCTGGGCTGAAAGGGAGGGGCACCGCTGTGGCACGGCAGAGGTAAGCTCCTTTCCCCGCCTCTGCGCTGAGGCGGGAGGTGGGGGGGTTAATAGACCTTTGGCCCTGAAGGCTGGGCGAGAACTATCGCTGGTGGCCGCCAGAGGGCGCCCCCGGGACCGCTCCATGGGGATCCAAGCCCGCTCATTGTCAATACGGGGGGAGGGGGGAATACCGGAAATCTCATAAGAAAATAAATAAGCTTCTGAGGTGCTCTTTTATCCTGCAGACATAAAAGTTCCCTTGTAGATCTCATAATTACAGGTTCCCCGCATTTGTCAGGTTCCTGTCCGAAGGCTGCCATGGAGGGAATTGGGGAGGCATCAGAAATAACTGACAGGCTTTCGCTTCGCTGTAACTGCTTGGGAGCTTGAGGTTCACACCATTTCCATCGACATTTCTGCACCAGGCCTTCTCGGTGAAGTCAAAACACCTTTGCGGCAGATGTTTGGCTAGCGATGGACACAATGGGGCATTGGGGTGGGGGCTGAGGGGGAAAATTAGCTTTACGCTTGGCGCCTGATACTCAGACTCTGCCTGACGTTTCTGCATCACTGTCTCTCAGTAAAAGTTCCTTCTGAAATCTGACTGGTTTCAAGAGTTTTGCTTTCTTGGGAGAGGAGTTGCGGCAGACCCTTCCACCCTTACTCCTCTTTGCCGAATGATATAGGGGCAAAGAAGCCAAAAGGTAAAGGTTTCCCTGTCCACTGGTGTCTGACTCCAGGGCTCAGGGTGTCTTACTGAGGGAGCCAGCGTTGTCCATGGTCATGTGGCCAGGATGGCCATGTGCCAAAGGCGCATGGAATGTTGTTACCTTCCCAGTAAAGTGGTACTTATTAATCTACTCACATTTGCTAGATGGGCGGGAGATGGGGGGAGGATAGGAGCTCATTCTATTGTGTGGCACTGGGGGTGCCCCCAGTGACATGAACTGGGGGGTGACTTCATGTCACTGGAATCGTAAAAAAATAAGCATTTCAAATGCTGCCAATTTCAGTGGAGGTAGACATCTTGCAGATAACCTTGCTATGGGAATAAGCCTTTGTTTGTGGCTTTTGTTCGGGAGGATTCTTAAAAGACAATATAGGGACATCCTGAAACAGGACTGTGAGAAGAGTTTCCTGAATCAGAGGAGGAGGAGAAACAGGAAGTAAACTTGCCTGCCAAATTCAACTTCTCGGAACCTCCACCAAGAATCTCCTGTATTGTGAAATTTGCTTAAGATGTTGCATGTATTGTTTGCATAGTGTGTAGGCATTTTGTCTGCCTTCTCTCACTTGTACTGTGTTCCTCTAACTAGGAAACAAATGTCCAGGAATCAACATCTAATTGCCCCCTAGACAGAGAAGAACTAGGGAGATGTTCGTGGTCATTTCTACATACGATGGCAGCATTTTATCCTAACCGGCCCAGTAAAATTCAGCAGCAAGAAATGATACAGTTTATCCAATTATTTTCCAAAGTTTTTCCTTGTGATGAATGTGGAGAAGATTTCAGGAATAGGTGAGGGGTTTGGGGTTTTTTTTGAATGTCTGAAATTTATGTATCCTTTATCTTAAAGGAATTAACTTTCTGCTATGAGATGGTTTAATTTTAACATAGTAGAAACTCTAGTTCTGTGACTTTTTTTTTCTGTTAAAATTAAGCAGACTTGTGAATCTTTTAACAATGAACTATCAAAAAAGTAAAGGTGAATTTGCCACTATTATCTATATAAGCTACTCATGTGCTTAATGTTTCTTTCATGGAAATATTTACATTAAGTCCGAATTGATGTCATTAAACCCCAATCTTGAGTCTAGTTGTGCAAGATCCAGATAATTTGTTCTTTTTTTAATGACCCTGTAATCCTTTCATTTGGGGTGGGAGTGGGGCTACTGAATGGAGCTGTTTACTGAGTTGCACATGATCCAGGTAATAAATTGCTACAATACATTAAAGTGCATTCTTGAGTGTAGCAGAAAGAAATCCATGATGGGGGTTAATCACATTTCACAAGTATTGCAGCTGTATGTTTCCAACCAAAACCTTGTGATGAAGTGAGGTGGAGTTTAAAATAAAATGGCAACTAATTGCATTTGGTTTCCTTTGACACAGAATACAAAAAAACCAACCTGATGCGAGCAACAGACGTAATTTAACACAGTGGTTTTGCCAGATTCATAACGAAGTAAACAAGAAGCTGGGGAAGCCTGAATTTGACTGCTCTCTTGTAGACCAGCGATGGCGAGATGGATGGAAGGATGGATCCTGTGATTAGATCTGCTGGATATTTTTCCAACTTGATTAAAAAAAATCAACAAAACACCCCAAAAGCAATCCATTATGGACCATTAATGGAGACAAAATTGTGCATTTGTTAATGGAGGTGATGGAAACAGGCAAAGGGCTT